>NC_046167.1:15420186-15720186 GCF_011064425.1 Rattus rattus | reverse complement strand
GTGCTGCTGGCATGAGGCCAGGCAGTCAGACGCTGAAATACCTAAGATTCAGCTCTGCCTGTGATGTCCTCGCCCTCTAGTGAGACAGGCAGACGTGTAAACAGATATTTTCCATTTCATGTGGTTGTTCTGAGACAGGGTTGAGGAGAGCCCAAGCCAAGTTCAGGGTTTGGAGAAGGCTTCCTGAATACGGACTTTCTATCTGCCTGAAAGACATTGGGGACTCATTGATAGAAAAGTCGGGGGTGGGGTGGGGTCCTGACGGACATCTGAGAAAGATGTGAGGACAGTGGGAATAGTTCCCAAGGGGCCTCTGAATCCTCAGTCAGGGATGAGTTGGTGCAACACTTTCGATAATGGTCTCTCCTTTATCTTCCCCTTTCCCAGAGACTTGGAGCATCAGACATCAGCGCAGGAGAAGAAACCAAAGTGTGAGTTTTAGTTAGAGTAGACGGGTAACGTTTGCTTTGTGCTGAACTAGCTTCTCCTAGGTAGTACAAAACAGAGGTGACTATTGTTTCCTGGGTGTGGCTAGGGCTCTATAAAAACATATAACGTATGAGACGCTCAGTCCTGTTCTTGGAGCGCAGTCTACAGCGCGTTCCTTTAACCCACAGTGATGAACACAGAGTAAGTTCTCTATGGCTGCTAAATATCTGATAAAATAATCTAAAGGAAGGCCCTTTTTCTAGATGGTTAAACCAACCAGGATTTAATACAGCGAACAGAGCAAGCAGGATGCATTGAACAGAAAAGGTCTGAAGTAGATTGTCTGAAGTACAGCTCAGTTGGGAGAGTACTGTCCTAACATACAAGAGGCCCTCAATTCAACCTCTAGCACCTTATAAACCCGGGTGATGCACATGACTGCAACTGCAGCATGGCAAAGGTAGAAGTAAGTGGACCAAGAGTTCAAAGCCATCTTCAGTCTCAGCCCGTTCACGGCCAATCTGGGCTATCAGAGACCCTGTCTCAAATTAACAGAAAGGACCTCAGCGCAGAGAATTTGGTTTTCACAAATTCCTTTAACAAATCCAAACTCTTACTCCACAGGTAGAATGTGCCCTCCCTCCATAGTCTGTGCCTCAGTTTAGCCATCTGTGTAAGGGGCACAAATGTTGACATCTCACAGGGCACTGTGTGGTGAAGTGAGACAACTGATGAAGAATCCTTGGTGTAGGTTGGGTGGACAACGTGAGGGGTGAGAAGGAGAAGGGGGGAATCGCCATCTGCCCTACAATGTTTTCGTTTCATAGACTCATAGGATGTCAGGATGGGAAGCGACAGTGAGGGTGAAAACCTCACTATTGATCCAAGATCACCTTGTCCTACAGTACTGATTACTCTCAACACTCATTGACCTCCCTTTGAGAACCCTGACAAGCAGAGATGGAATGGGAGGTTATGGAGAAGACTTAACTAAAAGCAAAGTGAAATAAAAACAACCTTCATAGGACACGGACATAAATGACCCCACACATCACTAATGAGGTCCATGTATTTATATACATTTTAAAAGTCATTTTCAAAGCAAAAAACTAAAGCATGGGCCAGAGAGATGACTCAGAGAGTAACGGGCACGTGGTGAACAGGCCTGGAGAGATGGGTTGTATCCTTAGACCGCTGGTGTTAAGGGAAGAAGAGAATAGTGCCCACAAAGTTGTCCTTTGACCTCTACACACACACCTTGGTGTGCAAATGCACCCTCCACTAGTAATACACTAAATTAAAAATTGAAGTTATGAGAGACACAAAACCCATATAACACGTGTAACCCAGTGATAAGTGAACTACAGGGTGAGCCTGGAGAAGAAGGTTGTGGGTCCATTCTGAGCTTTCCCTACCCCACATCAAATCCGTCATTCCGTCTTGCATGGCAATCATTTCTGTGCTTTTCTATAGAGTTTTATCACCAAAACGTGCCTCCCTAATTGCCCAAGTTGAAGTTTTGCTTTTGTAAAATTATGCAGTCTTTTTAACACGCGAGGAGTTTAAAAGCTCCCCGAGAGAACTTTCACAACTCTCCCGGGGACAGAGCAACCCTGATGAAAGAACTCTGGCACAGGGCTGGGGAGGTTCATGAGGTGAGACTGGATTGGGCTGAGGACCTAGGATGAAGAGGGGAATCTTGGACCTCCCACCAGGCCGGGAGCAGGTGTGGGCAGCTGCCCATGGCTTCCTCCATCTGGCATCAGTAAGCAACTAAAAGACTAGGAGAGATTTGGGCAGATGTCTGTTAGACGCTCCAGAGACAGCTGTGAGGAGGACCCCTAGGGAGGCCAAGAAGACCTTTGCCACCTCAAAAAACAGAACAAAACAAAACAGAGAAACAACAACAAAAAACACCTTCGGATCTTTCTGACAAGGTGACGTGACGTGATACTTTGGGGTTTTCAGTCTGTCTCAACACTGGAACTACAAACCACAGGACCTTTAGGCTGAGGGTGGGGACACCCAGAAAGGGCCAGCCCTCACCTTTCCTGTTGAAGTAAAGAGTCGAGAAGAAAAAAGTTTGCAAATAGAAGAGAACAAGAGATGGTTCAGTCAACTGTGGGAAAAACAAAGCAAATAAAGCCCGGGAAGGATGCTCTCTGGTGGGACTGGGCATCTCTGAGAAGTCTGGGGGCACTGCTAAGGAGGCTAGCATTTGTGACACAGTTCACCCTTTTGGCTGAGCCTGCTAAGTTTCGATGAAAACGTAAAAAGAATAAAAAGAAGTATGTTTTTGGCTTCAGCACAGCCATATGACACAGAGTGAGAGGGGGAAAGGAAAACTCCACTCTAAATACCAAGCTTGCCTTCTCTCTGTGTGGGCAGGAGGTTTTATTACCATTATTTTTTATTTTTATTTCATACATCATTAAAATCCTTTGGCCCTTTCCCTAAGTCAGCGCACTTAAAACAAAATAATGAGGAAGGAAAACACTAAAGAAAAATACAATTTCGATTATGTGTAACAAGGTGCTCTAAATGCATGGGCCAGGGGACCTTCTCCGTGGATCCTACCAAGTCAGCTTCGGAGAAATGATGCATACTGCCTAAAAAGTTTGAGTCTTCTCTAGGTTTGAGAGCCTTGGAGCATAGCAGTCTGGAAGTGCTTGGGATACGGAAGGTATACCGTTTCTGTGGCCTTGGGCGAGGTGCTTAACCTTTGGGTGCCTCAGTTTCCCGCTCTGCAAAATGGGGATAATGAGACTTAATGACCTCACCATGCTGAGGTAAGGATTAATTAGTTGATGCTTGTAAATGGCTTTGAAGCCAGAAAATGCTACAACAGAGCTAGGCATTAGTATTAATAATACATTTCAACTGAGTTAATACTTGTATCGGCTGTCTTGGAGTTCCCTAGCAGTTTCATCTGGGGACTGACTTTTCAGCTTCGCTCATTAAAATGAAATAAAAAAGAACGCTGCTGGCAGACAGTAGCTCTGGCCTTCGGCGCAAAGATGAACTCATTCCTGCCCCCGAGTAAAAGGCTATCTTTTCTAGGGGGGCATTCAAGAGGGACGTCAAATGTCAAAATGGAACAGGAGGCACAGCGGGACACCTCAGCAGCTCAGACCTGTCAGAGATGCCAGTCGAGCACGTACAAGAGAGACGCTGGCAGATCTGGGAGGAAACCACTTTCCAGAATTGATTCAATTCCTACGGTCTGGACCTAACCACAGAGCGCTTTATCTGTCCTCTGTCTTGGGTTGTTTTTCACCCGTAGGTCCCTTTTTCCGGCCTCCACCCCTTTCTGTGCTAGGTCACTTTGGGCTGTGTGCTGTACGTGACTTTTAAGTCTCCTGTGAGATCCAGGCTCACCCGCTTCCCGCTAAGTCATGTCAGAAAACTCTGACCGTCCGACCCATCCTCATGACGTGTATATTCCAGAGGGTGGGTAGCACAACACAGCCCTTGGTACCTAACGGAAGTTCAGGAGGTATCTATCCAGTTAGAGCTGGATCTTGGAGACTTCCTGAGTGCCCGATGTTGAGAACCTAGAAAGAGTATGGCAACTGCACGGGATGGGAATTAGCCTTCCTGTGAACCTTTGGTGGGCTATGAACGCTAAGTAATCATACCAGCCTTATTTCTGTTACTATATCAAGATACTAGAGGCTTGGTAGTTTCTAAAGAAAGGAGGTTTATTTCTTTGAGAGTTCAATGTGTTCAAGGGTGGGGTCCAACATCCATCCAGCTCTGGGGAAGGTTTCATGATGGAAACACTGCAGGAAAGACAAGAGAGAGCAGAGGCCCAGCTTCTTTTTTATAAACAAGCCGCTTGCTAGAACTGACTCAGGATCCCATGAGAACTCCATTAAACGACTTCTTAGGCCCATATCCTCAGGGAGTCAATGACTTCCCATGGGACCCTCCTCTTAAAGGTCCTGCCACCTCTTCACACAGAAAGGCAAGCTGTTGAGCGGCACAGCTGAAGGATTTCTAACATACTGGAATGATTTTTCCACAAGGGGTGCTGTAAGTACTATTATCTAGTCGTCCACCTATTCTGTGGCTGCCAGTGAAGACCTCCTCCTGGTTCCCTCAGAATCGTGCAGATAACTGGTTAGAAGCACAGAATCTCAGGCTCAGGCTCGAGAAGCATAAGTTCAGGTTCAGGCCGCTCTTGATCAGTGAGGCGTCTTGTAGTTGGTAGCTACCCAGGTGAGCAGTCAAACAACAAAGCCAATGTCCGAGCTCTGCCTGGGACATCTGAGTGGTCTTGCAGCTGGTAAGGGCCTGAGAGGGTGGGTAGGCTACTTCCTTTACATTCTGTCCCCGGAACTTATTTCTGTCTCCCGATCACAGGGCACCTGGCTAACCCTTCCCAGGCCTTTCCTTTTGATTTTCTCCTCACATCTCAAGCCAGTTGCAAGCTCCACTCGGGGAACGAAACCACATCTCTGTGTTTCTGGCACTGTTCACTAAAGCTCTCATGGCACCGTGTGCTCAGGGACCTCTCCCAGGCAGATCACCACAGGGCCTAGCCCGTGTGCGATTCAGGATCAGTATGTGACAATGGGAGGTGGAGGGATTTGAAAATCTCTTCTGTTCGGTTGTTGAAGGTAAAGTAAGAACTTTGTAAGAATGTAACTTTGTAGAGAGCCAGCAGATCCACTTTTTAAATTAAGATTTATTTTATTTTATTTTATTTATTTATTTATTTTTGGTTCTTTTTTTCGGAGCTGGGGACCAAACCCAGGGCCTTGCGCTTCCTAGGCAAGCGCTCTACCACTGAGCTAAATCCCCAACCCCGATTTATTTTATTTTTAACAGTGGCTATACCTGTGTGTCTGTGCATTGGTATATGGACATGTGAGGGCATGTGCAGTCAAAACTCAAAAGAGGGAGTCAGGTCTCTTGAAGCTGAAATTATAGTTCGCCATTTGATATTGGTGCTGGGAACTGAACTCAGATCCCGTCTGAAGGAGCCCAGACTCCGCTGAGCCATCTCTCTAGTCCTGTGGACATTATCTTTTGAAAGGGCCATGCTTGGGGCTGGAGAGACAGCTCAGTTGGTAAGGAACTTACCATGCAAGTGTGAGAATCCTAGTTCCGCCAACAGCACCCACATAAGAAGTTGGAGATGTTGATATTCCCTTGTAATCTGCTGGGAGTCTGAGGCAGGAGGATGCCCGAGTCTCACTTAGCAGCTCATCCAGCCGAAACGGTGACCTCCCCATAAAAATCAGAGACCCTGTCTCAAAAAGTACGTCACACGGCTCCTGCAGAACAACACTACAGGTTAACCTCTAGTCCCCGTCTGAAGCCACGTGAACTCCCTCACACACAGGCAGAGGCAGACTTACAGAGACCACTGAACGGAGGTCACTCGGAAACTGTCTTCCTGTGCTGAGTCTTCTTGGTAACTCTATGGCTGAGCTCTTCCTGGTCTTGTTAGACACTCTATCTGAATTAGCATGAGCAGAGAATCATGGAATGTTCTCCCTATCCTAAGATTCTTCCAAATCTTCATCTTTGGCTGGGCAAGCCCTCTGTTGAAGTCCTGTGTCCTTGGCTTTTGGAAAGGCTTAGGATTTAATTGTGAGAACCCCGGGTTTCCTTCGGCAGATTCTAGAGTTGATTTAAGTAATTTGGCTTGGGGTAATTGAGGCCCAGGGGCTTGATACTGCCCTTTGGGAGGGATAACTAGCAGACACGGTGACAGGGCTGGCTCCTGTTGCCCAGTATCTCACAGTCTGTAGGGTTCCCTGGTGCCAAGCAATCTTGAAGTGATATCCCAGGGATAACAGTAATTAGGATCTTCAAAGTACTTGGCAAGCATTCATTAGCCGCTCCCAGAGAAGAGAAGAGAGAAAAGGCAAACAAATAACACACAATCACCCCCATTTTGTAGATACTGAACATCAAGGCACAAACAATGATGTCTTGCCTAATCCATACTTTAAGAAAAGCCAGTGGTTGTGTGTGTTGTATATACACACACATCTGTGGGAGTGGGGTATAGGAGTGAGCTGTTGTCCTTTACATCTCTCTCCCCCGTGTTTATAAAACATTTAAAAGTATTCCTTCATAACTGCACAGATATTTATATTACATCATTCATATGTGTCCCCTTCCTCTTAGGTTTTGAGACAGGGTCTCTCAGCATAAGCTCACAGGTTGGCTGGGCCGGCTGGTTTGTGAACTCCAGCGGTGTTCTGTCTTTGCCTGTCCGGTGTGGCACTCATGGGTGTTTGTTCCCACGGCTGACATTTCCTGTGGATGCTGAGGCTTACAACTCCGTTCCTCACGGTCATATGGCAAGCACGCTACCAACTGACTTACCTCTCTAGTCTCTAAAATTACATACACTTTGGGTCAGGCAATTCTCTGGGATACTTGTGTGTGCTCTGCAGGATGTTTGGCCATCTTGACCTGTCAAATATAAGTAGTTCTCTAACCCCAGTCGTGACTTGTAGCAACAGCCTCAGAGATTGTCAAGTGTTTCCCAGGGAGTGAAGGAGGAGCGTAAGAGGCTTCAGCTTTGGATTTTGTTTAATATTAAATATGTGTTCTTAATGCTCTGATGACAAACTGCATGTGGTCGCTATTCTTTCCTGAGAATGGCTATGTACTAAGCAAATAATCATATCATTTTGGGGAAGTCTGACTTCCTTACTGAGATGCTCAAACACGTGCAACACAAGTAGGGGACAGTTTCAAATAGGAAAGTCTGTAGAGCTTCCTCCGGGGCTACTCTTAGATTCGGTAATGAAGGCTGTGTACTACCTCCCTTTCCACAGAGGGCAGCTCTATGGGTCCAGAGGCTTCAACATCTGTAAGAGATGTTGCTGTGAATCTTTGTCCTTTGGGCACAGATATACTCTGTACACAAGTAGGTTTGTTTTGGAACCTTGTAACCCTGGGAGGCTGAACTTTCTAGATGATTGGGACCTGTATTAAAAATCTTATCACTTCTGATAGCTGAGATCCAGACACAACTAATCTAGGCCTATCTGGGGCTAGCCTGGGGTGGAAGCCATAGGCCATCAAGAGGTGATAGAGGTTATCAGTGAAACCACAATAGGCGGGGAGGACTATTTTGTTTTCAGATAGGAGAGTTGAAGCAGACACCGGTGAAAATATATGGGGTATGTTGTTACCAGTAAACCCTGAGGTTAAGTCCAAATTGAATAGCACAAAATGACTTTGCTGCCCCAAATGGAGTGGTTCCCCCTTTCTCTTGTGTGTGTGTGTGTGTGTGTGTGTGTGTGTGTGTGTGTGTGTGTGTGTGTAGATCAGAGAGGTTATCCTCTGGTATCGTGTCCTAGGCTGCAAATTGCCAAGTAGGAAGCTGGCTGTCCAGCAAGCCACAGGGAATCATCCTGTCTCCCAAGTACCGGAACTGTACATGTGCCACCACCCCAGATCTCATTCCTACTACTCATTTTTTAATGTGGGTTTCAGGGATTGAACGCAGGTCTTCTGACTGGGCTGTCTCGATAGCTTCAGACTGATATTTTTTCCTGGGGAGATCCTCAGTGGGTAAAATACAGGTTGGTGAATCAGGGGGCTTTCCTATGAGGTCAGAGGCAAGTGTGTCCCCAGGATGGGCCCCAAGGAGCACATCTCCCTATGCTGTCTCTCCCTTTGCTTTCTCCACAGTTTCCTCCAGCAAATTCACAGTCTAGACTCAGCCCACTCAGAGGGCTTTATTGCTCAGTTGAAGGTAAATTCCTGCCCAGGGCTGGTTTCTGTGGTGTACATGGTGGGCCATGGGCATTTCTGTAGCTTGATCTCTGGGGAGTAGGGTTATGCCATTTTAAGTATTCTGAATTGCTTCACCCTGAGCAGTCTAGTCTCTTTTGTTCTCTATCCCTTATTCTGGCCCAGAAAACCGAGAAATCTCATATGTTTTTAGTTCCTGGTGCTAAGATTCTTTCAGTATTTAGAGTAGACGTCTGATATTTTCTGCCGTAGTTTCTAATGACTACACAATGAGAGTCACTGTGTGCCCTTTGTTCAAGGGTAACTTACCTTGTCAATGCCTGTGTTCCTTCTGGGGATAAAAGGATTCTGGTCTTGGGAAGTGAATGTCCCATGTTCTTTGCCTCAGATGAGATGAGAGACAGTGAGTTCAAGAGAGCAGATTTCTCAGCAGGAAGCAATTCAGAGTACTAGAAGTGAGATCAGACCTGATTTCCCCAAATATCTGGCAGATGGGTAACCCATCACCAGTATCAAGTTTTCCAATATTCCTCTCCCAAGTTTCCTCATATCTCCTGTTATCCCTTCTACTTCTTGTCTTACCAAATGCCTCACAACCAAGGACTTGTTGCTTTCCCCTCTCTCTCTCTCTCTCTCTCTCTCTCTCTCTCTCTCTCTCTCTCTCTTTCCTTCTTTCTTTCTTTTTCTTTTTTTGTTACTACAGTTTACTTTTTGGAGTTTTGTGAACTATTACTGTATTCTTTTGTCTGGCTTTGCTCAAATTTAATTTTTTCCTTTTCTTTTTTTTCGGAGCTGGGGACCGAACCCAGGGCCTTGCACTTGCTAGGCAAGCGCTCTACCACTGAGCTAAATCCCCAACCCCAAGTCTAATGCTTTTTGAACTCTATCTGGGTGGTGCGACCAATCCTTCGCTGCTGAGTAATGTCCCATCACACGGGCATACCACAACTTTTAATCTGTCCATTTTTGCCTGGATGTCTGAGTTCATTCCAGACATTAGCTCTTATAAATAGACTCAATGTGAACGTCTACATCCACATTACTACAGAGTCACACGCTCTCATCTGAGCAAATGTTCCTTTTATTTTGTACTACTTTGCATTTAGGAAGGGTTTCTTAGTTTTTTGTTTTTTTTTTTTTTTTTTTTTTTTTTGTTTGGAGGGGGGCAAAGAGGGGGAAGCATCCGAGAATCTAACTTGCCCACTGTCCACAAAGCAATGAAATTATGGGCTGGATGGAATGCAAACCCACTCTCAGGATCTGTGATATCTGTTTCTAGCAACTCAGTCACTCCTCAGCTTTCCCGATGGCTTCTCATTTAGGAGGTATTTATGGTAGTTATTTCTGCCAGAAGGAATAGTCATGGTAATCAGTGAATGCCCCTGAAACTTCTCTGGAGCCAACCATCACTCTCCGGGAGGAGATTTTATTGGAAAAGGAGACAGTCGCTGCCTCATTCAGGACCAGGAGTTTGACATGGTTGGATTTTTCAGGCCCAGGCCAATTGTTTAACATCCCTAATTCCACAAAGAACATTAGAATTTTGACAGCAGAGAAAAAGTAGAAAAGGCAGATTGTGATTCAACTGAAAATACATTTTCCCTGGGTGACAGATTATGGAGTTCTTCATATTCCCAGGTGAGCAGATAATTGTAACACTTTGCTTCTCCCCGGGGTTGTATAAATCAGGCCTTAAGAAGCAACGGTATTTTTTCTATTCCTTGTGTCTCTCTGAGCTCTGCTCAGACAACCTTGCTGGGGCACTACAGCAGGACTGACTTTCAGTGCCCAATGAGAACTCTCCCCTCCCCTTCCCCACGGTGGTGGAGTTGCAGGAGACACACCAGGTCATCTTGGGAATCCAGTCTGGACTTGGCAAAGGCTCTCTAGGTGTTCACAAAAGACTACCACTCCTCCCTCCTGTACAGAAAGCACAGAAGGGGAAGTCAGCTGATGCCCTGTGCATTTCAAGGAAAGGAAGAAAGGAGTTGAGCTCTCCTGCCAACCCGGAAGCAGCGTTTTGACTGAGTTCTTGATTCTGAGGGGGCACAGGAAGCGTATTTTAGATAAAGAAGAAACGTTTCTCCTACCTTGCAGGCAGGAAATGGGTTTTTGGTCCTGGGATTCCTCTTTGAGCATGTGGGTGTCATGACTTCCTCTCTCTCTCTCTCTCTCTCTCTCTCTCTCTCTCTCTCTCTCTCTCTCTCTCAAGCTTTTACATTTTGAAAACAGATCTAATGCCCTGGAAACCATTTGTTTTGGGTAAATTCCAATATAGAAATCAAAATTAGACTTGGTTTGTGGGGTTTTGGGAAGCATAACCCCAACTCCACTTTTTCTGTTTACGTGATGTAGAATGCTTTTTCGCAGGAGATTAACACTGTCAGGCTGCTCAATTTAGAGGTCAGTTCTCACTGGTTGCTAAAATAAACATCACAGTTTGACAGCTGTGGCATTTTTTTTAAAGTAATATCCCCATAAAGAAAGAGAAAAGTGGAAGAGACCAAACCACCATACTTTGTCAGTAGCATTATCTATCTATCTATCTATCTCTCTATCTATCTATCTATCTATCTATCTATCTATCTATCTCTCTATCTCTATCTATCTATCTATCTATCTATCTATCTATCTATCTATCTATTTGTTTTAATTCTATAAAAATCTCTTGTGTGTGTGTGTGTGTGTGTGTGTGTGTGTGTGTTTTCCTTTGATGGGGGCATGGCTTTGCTTTCTCTGTTTTGTAAAGGGCAAAATGATTCCACCTAATTATTACCATTAGTAATTTATCTTACTATTCGTATGTATACGTGTGTATACAGTGTGGTTCGTGCATGCACAGAATGCCTGGTCGTCAGAGGACAGTCTTGAATATGGGACCTTAAGCATCTTTGAACTTTTGTTTGGGCAGGGCTTTCATTGGCCTCGAACTTCACTGCATACGTTAGGCTTACTGGTATGGAAAGTTCCAGAGATCCTCTTGTTTCTGCCTTTCTTCTCGCCGTTTCTGGGGTTGTAGGTGTGCACTATGATACCCGGCTTTCTCTATGGGTTCTGGGAATATGGACTCACATCTTCACGCTTGCCAAACAAGCACCTTATGTGCTGAGCAATCTTCCTGGGGCTACTATGACTTTTTGAAACAGAGCGTTATAGAGCCCAGAGTGCTTTCCAGCTCACTGTGAGATAGAGGGTGATTTTAGACTCCTGGTCTTCCTGTTTTCACTTCCTAAGTGCCAGGACTACAGGCCGGTGCCATCACATCTAGGATCTCGTTGAATTCTGATTCTAACACTTGTGAGTTTGGAGAGTAATGTAATGCCATGATTTCTATCAGTCTGCAAAGGGTAGGAATGTAGCGCAATAGTAATTTGCCTTGCCTACCATAGATGAGGTCTGTGGTCCCTAACACCGCAGAACAAACAAAGCAAACAGACAAATCTCCTTGCCACAGCTGAGGTCCATCCACCTCAATGGTCTCTGAGTCAGCAGATCTGGAGTAGGATCTGATAGTGTTTCAAACACATTTCCTGCCACTGTAGATGCTGCTAACTTTAGGTCCACTCTTGGAGAAGTGTTGATTTAATGTAAAGACGTGGGGTCCTAGGGTCAAGATTCCAAGTTCAGTGGAAACTGAATACTTAATAATTCTTCAAATGCCGAGTCAGAGGTTAGTAGGAGAACTTATGTAAATACCGAAATAGTATGTGTTATAAGCTGTGCTGGTCACGTGGTTTTGGATACAATTACTGAACTCCAATTTAATTCCACTATTGTAGTTCAAGAGTATGTCAGACACATTTGAAAACAAATGAGCATGACAGTGTTCTTTTTTTTTATTAAAATAGTAATAATTATATTTAATAATCCATGTCCCATGTTCGGGACCCACATGAAGACCAAGCTGCACATCTGCTACATATGTGCAGGGTCGGGGGGGTGGGATGGGGATGGGGAGGTAGGTCCAGCCCATGTATGCTTTTTGGTAGGTGGTTCAGTCTCTGGGAGCCCCAGGGTCCAGGTTAGTTGACTCTGTTGGTCTTCCTGTGGAGTTGCTATCTCCTTAGGGGCTGCAATCCTTCCTTCTATTCTTCCGTAAGAGTCATCCATCTGTTTGGCTGTGGATAGCTGCATCTACCTGAGTCAGGTGCTGGGTGGAGCCTTTCAGAGGACAGTCAGAGCATGATAATGTTCTAATAAAACTTTATTTGCATAAATGGGCAGCAAAACAATGGTCCAAATGGTTTGTTAGCCTAAACTCTATTTTACAGATGAAGAGAGGTTTGTTAGCCTAAACTTTATTTTAAAGATGAAGAGATTGCCAGGCAGAAATGTTAGTTGATGGTCACGTAGGTTTTTAAATATTTTCCTTTACTACTCCTCAGGTGGACTTAACCAACCCATGTATAACGTAAGAATGCGTGTTTGCTCTCAGAGTTATTTCTCATGCTACTAAAAGCGAATTCTATACCTGGGGGGCCCTTAACAATGGAAATGTATTTTTTCCCCAGTTTCGAAGCCTGGGAGTTGTAGATCAAGGTGTCAGTAGGTTGATTTTTCTCAAAACTTCTGAATTTAGTATACAGACAACTGTTTTCTTTACATAATATATACATATATAATATATAAAATATATGTCTTATATATAATCTACTTTATTTTATGTGTATGAGTGTTTTGACTGAATATATGTTGCTCCACTTATGTGTTTGGTGTCTAGAGAGGTCAGAAGAGGCCATTGGATCTCACGGAACTGGAGTTATGGAAAGTCGAGTCCCCATGTGGGTAATGGTACCTGAATCCAGTTCCTCTGTAAGAGCAGCAAGTGCTCTTAACCACTGAGCCCTGTCTCCAGTCTATGACAGCTTTCTTCTTATTGTGCCTTCAGTTGCCTTCTTCCCTTGTGTGTTTACATCTTTCTCTTCCTTTTCCTCTTCCTTTTCTTTGTTTGCTGCAAGGTCTTGTTCTGTAGCCAAGGCTGGCTTCGAAGTAGCCGAGTACACCGTGCTCATCTTGAACTTGCACTCTTTCTGCCTCTGCTTCCCAAAGCATCCTCTCAAGTTTGGGGACAGCCTGGGATGTATAGTAAGGGCAAAGTCAGACAGAGAGACTTGGCAAGATCTTGCCTCAAAACAAAGAAAGAAATAAACATGCACAGAAGCTAATTATTTCCACAGTACACTGTATCTCATGGGTTTGTGAAGAGTAGGAATTATATTTGATAGTGGTTTTTATTCTTTTTCAAAAAAATGTTAAAAGTTGTATTATATTGACTGGTTGATTCTTCTTGTTACTTCCACCGTCCTCCTGTGAAGGTCAGAGCATAATTTTTTGATAGTTCTTGTCTTCTATCATGTGGGTCCCGGGGATGGAACTCAGTGTGTCAGGCTTGAGACAGTGTCTTTACCTGTTATCCATATCCTGAGCCCTATTTGGTTTTGAAGGTTTGGGAATTATGATGCCCTGGCCTTGACCACTTTGAACACAAATTTGAAGAAACCGTGTGTGAGAGTCCAGTCCAAAGATGGCCACACCAATGCTTATTTCTGTCTTAGTCTGTGGACTATTGCTGTGAGGAGCATTTAATTGTACTGAGTTCAAGTCCCAGGACACATGGAGGAAAACTGAAATAACAGATTCCCAAAGTTGTTCTCTGACTTCCATGAATGTACTGTGACACTGTCTCACACACACACACACACACACACACACGCACACACACACACACGCACACACACACACACACACACACCCCATATTAATTTTTTTTAAAGGATGCAGCGAGTGCTTCCCATAGAGAGGAACAAATACTCCTAGACTAAAGGCTGTATCAATAGCCAGATCCAGATGAGTGATTGTGATTGAGCAAAACTTTGGACAGTTTCAGCCCCAGCCCTTGAGGTATCTAAGTGCATACTAGGTAGAGAAGAGCTAGTCCCATCATTTGTAAGAAAAATAACCCTGGCGTTTTCTGCTGCTATGACAAAACGTTGTGACCAAAGTGACTTACAGAACAAAGAGTTTGTTATGGCTTATGGCTTCAGAGGGATGAGTCCCTTATGGCAGATGGCTGGCATGGCAGCCAGCAGCAGGTGTGGAGGCAGAAAGTTGACATGAAGCAGAGAGAGGGAACCGTAAGTGGGTCAAGGCTGTGAACTCTTAAAGTCTACCCCGATGATGTACTTCTCCCAGCAAGTTGTTCCTCCTCATAAACTCCCCAAACATCACTTCTACCTGGGGGCCAAATGTTCAATTACGTAAGCCTATAAGAGAGACATCTCTCATTCCGACACCACACACACACACACACACACACACACACACACACACACACACACACACACCTGTGTATATCTGCTGCTGTCGGGGAGCAGAGGAAGCCCTTAGTGAGTGTGAACTGTTGATATGGATGGACAGGGCCATGCCAAGGACCAATGCCTCAGACTTGTGAGAAATAAGCAAAGCTTTTTCCTTAAGAGGGATAGCAAAGTCTTTCTTTGAGTGTGAATGTTGACAGAGTGTACACATTTTAGCCATAGCAGATTCTTCTTCCTGAATCTTTCCAGGCTCAGACTGCCCCTGTACAAACACCCTCTGGGGAAACTAGCTACGACCTCCTCACTGTGTGTCCATAATAAACACCCTGAGCTTCCTGTTGGCTGGTAGTTGGTGATGCTCCCTTATAGTGTGTACAGCCCATCTGTCCCCAGATGTGCTATATGTGTGTCTGTCCTTCCTTCATTTCCTTGTCATCCCAGTCATGCTTCTAGGACCAAGCCGTGTGGGACATAGTATCTGCCACATGCATGAGGTGCCCTGGGAGGCCAGAGAGGAAGTTAGATTCCCTGGGGCTGGAGTTCCGGCCAGTTAGAGCATCCACAGTGAGTGTTGGAAGGAAATCTGTGTACTTGGAGCCATAATTGGGTCCTCTGGAAGAGCAGTGCCCACCTTTAACCACAGAGCTACTTCTTCAGCCCCGCTTGGAAGCTTTTGTACAACAGAAGGCATAAAAAGTTTCCCATTCATGATTTAAATTGGAAGCCCCCCCCCACCCCCGACAGTCTCTTGTTATAAACATTCATTCATGACCAGGGGCAGTCTTCGAAGGCTGTGGGCCCTACAGAAGGTGGAGCTTGGCTGCTGAAAGGGAGTCAGTAGAATGGGGTACTGAAGGTTATGCGTCCTTCGGTTCTGCCCCCATGGTTTCTTTGCTTGTGTGTTCAGTCCCACAGGAAGAGCTACCACATCGTGGCTCTGAGTTCATACTTTCTCTACCACCGTAGGCTAAAAGTCAACCTTTTCTTCCGTAAGTACTTTCTGTCATGTGTTTTCTCACAGTGATGACGAACCCAGGAGGTGATGGATTTCTTTTTTTTAATTTAAATGTTAAAAATATGATGTCATTTTTTTTCTCACTCTCATGTGTTCGTGCTGCCAAATATCTAATAGGTGCTTATGAGGTAATCAGGGATCGTCCAGGGTCTTAATGAAATTGATAACAGCAACATGTTTTTGTCCTAGTTTGCATCAAGGACTGCCCTGTAGCCTTGGACAGGTGTGTGTGTGTGTGTGTGTGTGTGTGTGTGTGTGTGTGTGTGTGTGCAGGTCTGCTCTGTGAGCTAGCTGACTTCTGTGTTCATGTTTGAACAAATACCTGAAGTTCTCTAAGCAGCAATTCTTAGTGACTAGAAATGATTCTTAACTTAAACTTGGCTGGATTGTTCCTTCTCCCCCCACCTCTCTGCTTCTCTCTCACCATTTAAGAAAAAGACAAGGTTTGAACAAGCAAGTGATATCTGCTTATGAAATTCTGGACTTGACAAAGAGAAATAAATGGCCACACCATCAGCAGGCAGGTGAGAATTTTAAAGCAGATCCAAAAGAAAGAGAGAAATTACTTTGCCTGGTTCCAAAACATCGCTATCTCCTCTTTAATAAGGCCATTGACTTTCAAATCAATGAGGTGTGGTTAAGTCTTATCATTCAATGAACAGGGGCCAATAATTCATCAGGTTTTTTTTTTTTTTTGTAAACACAGAAACCTGCAGGAGGTGCCTTATTAGACATCCGTGACACATTCCTGTGGCTGATACTCTTAGTCGGTTGTTCCACAGGTCTATGTAGAGCTGTGCATTCCACACACGAAGCTTTATGGAGCATCTGTTGTCAGGAATTGCTAAGCACTGGGGATAAAAAGTAATCACACCTAATTCCCGTCTCAAGGAGTTGGAGCTTTTTAGGGGATTAGGTTCCTCTTAGGGTTCTTTGCTATTTCCAATTGTCAAGCCACTGCAGACCTGACTCCTTCGAGAGGATGATGGTTTTCACCTGTGCTGTATTCGCTGAAGTAAGCCCGATTTGTTTATAGATTAGTACTGAGTCTTTGGTAAGTCACGTGGCATTCATTAATGGTTACCTCCAACATCTTAGCATTTGTTGTTAACATTTCATTTAAGGATACTTGGAGGCTCTGGAGAGATGAGTCCATCCCACTGTGAGGCCCTGGGTGGGTTTGGATCCCTATATAAAATGCTGGCTACAGGGGCGAGCTCTTAAAGTTTCTGAACCGAGAAGGTGGAGATAGGAGTGTCCTCCAAACTTGGTGACCAGCCAGGCTGACTGAGCTGGTGAGCTCTAGATTCAGGTGAAGATCGTGTCTCAAAGAATGAGCTAGAGAGTAGAAGTCATACAGCGTTGGTCTCTGGCTCCCAGATGCATGTGCATATGTATGTGGGTGGGGAAAAGTATGGCAGACTTAAAAGGAGGAGATCTAGAATATCGTCCCTATCTCTCTGCTTCCTTACTGCACCATCTTGCCTCTGATTTCTCATTTGTATAATTAGCCTGTTATAAATAACATTTCTAATTCAAAACTCCACTGATCCTATTCCGACATTTTCCATAACATTGGACTCATCTGAATAGGTGTGTGTGTGTGTGTGTGTGTGTGTGTGTGTGTGTGTGTGTGTGTGTGTGTGTGTGCGTGATGACTCTCATGCAGGTCAACTTGCCACTTGGAATGGTCTCTGGTCACTATGGATGTCACCTTTGTTCCTCACGAGAGTGGTTTTCTGTGGGGTCTTATTTAACATTTATCTATGGTGCTCTAAGTCATACGAAAGTTGGCATCCTTTGAGTCTAAGGAGAGATTTCTTTTGGAAGCCAAGAATGAAGTTATTCATTGGGGAGGGGTGGCGTGTGCCTCTTCAGTCGGCTGCGCTGTGCTGGCACAGGAGTGTGATTGCCAATGCTGATGGAAATCGTTGAAGACATAATTTATGAATAATCAACCTTAGTGCATGGCAAGCACCATCGAAACTCGGTTATCAGAACTTTCCTCTGCGTCTTTCCCAGTTTGCGCATGCGTCCTCATCCCTCACTGAATCCTAACAACTTTGCTTGTTTGCTGTGCGTGTTTGAGACAAGGCTTTGCTATGTATTCTTGAGTGGCCTGGAAATCACTTTGTAGACCAGGCTGGTCTCAAGCTCACTGAGTTTTGTCTGCCTCTGTCTCCTGAGTTCTGGAATCAGTGCACCACCACACTTGGCTTGGTAATCACTTTAGGATACCTCCTCTGCCTAGCCTTTGTGGGAATACTTTAGGTTTGGCATGGTTGGGAACAAATGTCCAGTTGGGAAAAGGTACCCCCCTTCCCGTTCATTACTCCTGGTCCGAAACATGAGCCCACTCATTCATCTGTCACTTCATTCAGTTTGCTATTAGCTTTGCCTCTTTGTCATGTTCTGGGCTCTGTGTTTCTTCGTCCAGAATGATTTCATAGGCATATTTGTGTTCTCTCTGGAGTTTGCTACACAGTAAAATAGTCCTGTAGAAAGGCACCCATATGGATGGTAAATGAGTCAAGAAACAATTCTATTATAACTATTTGTTTGCTGTTGTAAAATGAAGTGTGGTTTATTTATCAAATGTCTATTGGATATGAACTGTACTGATGGCATTAGTAACAGTCTGTAATTTTTGGTAAGTGATCTCAGCTCACACTGTCATTTGAAGTCAATGCCATATCATCCACAACTGGAGAGTAAGTGAGAAGTCATTACCCCTTACTCCAGGGGTCCTCAACCTTCCTAACACGGCGACCCTTTAATCCAGATCCTCATGTCGGACTGACCCCCCCAATCATAAAATTATTTGTGTTGCTACTTCCTGACTGTAATTTACTCCTGTTAGGAATTGTAATGTAAATAGCATTGTTTTCAGATGGTCTCTGTTCCACCGGAAAGGGGTTATGACCCACAGGTTGAGAACCACTTACTCCTTCATATAGGGGCGGGTCAATGCCCTTACCAATTAAGCAGGTGCTGTATAACCCTCTTTTGGTGTGTCGTTTTACCCCCAAACTAGCTTGAATTCGGAGAGCAGAGAACGACCATGATTTATATTTTCTTCCTTTCCCAGCCTACTTGGAGGTGAAGAAGAGAACCTCTAGGTTTTACACTGGAGCATATGCTTGAGTTCAGAGAAGTAAGTTACATGGGACTTTGGGGGAATCTGTAACTTTAGAACTCTCTCTCTCTCTCTCTCTCTCTCTCTCTCACACACACACACACACACACACACACACACACTTAATGTAGTGCTAAAGTAGTGTTATAAATTAGATTTTGGAGTAGTCTTAGAAGTAACATCTTTGACATTCAAAACCAACCCTACGGAGCTGGCAATGCTGTCCAGACGGCTGCGTGCTTGCCTTGCATACTCAAAGCTCCAGGTTTGCTGAGGAGCACCACATAACGTAGACAGAGTGGTGCATGTCTGCAATCCCAGCCCTTGGGAAGTAGAGGCAGGAGGATCAGAAATTCAAAGTCATTAACTACCATGTAGCAAGTATGTTTCCATCTGGCTCGGAAAACATGACACCCTATGTTAAATACATACATGCATATAAACAATGCATGTGTTGTGACAACACATGTGACAACGTATCAAACATGGTACATGGCAATTAAAGGTATACACTGGTCATATATACATTATTTTCTCCGTAGCTCTCTGCGAAGAAAGATGAAATGGAAAAGGACACTGTGGGGAAATACTATTAGAAATAAAAATAATGGTTGTAGTTGAGGAGCTTTTAATCTCTGATGACTACCTTTATGAGTCAATGTGGCTGGGCAACAGGTAAGGGACAGTTGGCCAATGACTGCTGTCCTATGGCCCTTCCTGGTTCTACAAAAGGTAGCTTCTGGACTTAAACTTTGGCTTTCCAGGGTTGCTCTCAGATGTCAGACTTGAGAGCTCCCAGAAGTTTCTTAGTCAGTTCCTTTGAATGACTCTTCAACGTATTTGCATAGATCAAAGGTTTTCTTTTTCCTATGAGTATGATTGACTTTTAGTTTCTGGAGAATCGTGACTAATACATTACCTAATCTTGTTTGCCTTCAACACTCAAGGAATTGTTTCCATGGGTTCCAATATCCCTTATGTGGTAAAGAGGAAGGCAGCAGGCTAATTAGACATAGCAGAGAGGTTAAAGTTAGCTGCTGTAAGGGGGTTGGAGGCTCGGGGAAGGAGAGCTCCTGAAACATCAAGCAGAGATTGGATAGCATCAGTTAAGCCCAACTTCATCATTTTAGCCCCCGTTGATGGAAATATATCTCCGTAACAGGAGATAGTCTCATCCCCCTTTTTGTTCCATGCATGCATGCGTGCATGCGTGTGTGTGTGTGTGTGTGTGTATACGTGTGTGTAGACTAGGGATCAGTCTTAGGTGTCATTGCTCAGTATGCTGTCCAACTTTGTTTTCTGAGGCAGAGTCTCTCTTGTGTGATGAATATCTTCTGTTTGCTCTGTGCCTACATTCCTTCAAGCCCTGGTCAAGAACAGTGTCTGCTCCTTGTAGACACTGTAAATGCGCTAAATAAATGAATAAATGGTTATCAACTTTGGCCTCAGCAAACCATCATTCGACTGGAGGACATTACACAGAAAAAAAAATCCTACGATAAATTTATGATCACACCAAAAGACTTTTACAAGTTTCTTGACCTAAGGTGAGGAGGGGTTGAAACCTAAGGTTAGAAAGTTGAAAGTAAATCGCTCCTGATATGCGGTTGACTCTTTAGGAACTAGCTATGGGGAAGGTGGTGTAGAGTATAAGTTGTTTTCTTTCTTTGAAGAGTACACCAGTGACTTATCTGCCTGCCTCAGAAGCTTTTGTTGGACCTATGTTCCGTCAGAGTTCCAGAACACTGTTGGCTTTGGGAAGACAGTAGGGGTAGAAAGACAGAAAGATAGAAGGGAAGCGGGCGGGGAAGGGGCAACAGAAGCTGTGACACTCATGAAGAGCAGGGTTAGCAAACTGCTGGGTGTATTCACAGTGGACCACTAACCACATTATACTTCTTTTTATTACTTCACTTATCAATTTTAGTTGCTGGTTCTATTACTTTTTTTTTTTTTTATGTAGGGTGTGTTTCTCTCTCTCTCTCTCTCTCTCTCTCTCTGTGTGTGTGTGTGTGTGTGTGTGTGTGTGTGTGTGTGTGGTGTGTGCGTGCTTCCTCTCACTAACTTGATACTTGATATGTTTTTAGCTGAGAGGAGGTTCTTACTAAGCACTCAGAGATGGAGTCCCGTCTACTACTAAAACTTTCCACCTGCTGTCACGTGGTCTCCCTTGATGCATACAGGTGGTGGTTTCATCTTTTTTCCATCCAAGAATTTCAAGGTACCTTAAAAACATTAATTAGGCTCCAGACCTCTTTGAAGTCGGTCCTATCCCCATGTACACATGATGAAATTCAGGAGGGAGAGGCTAATTGAGTCAGTCCAGGACCACACAGATATTCCATGAGAGAACCAGGAAGGGATGGCGTCTCCATCTGGGGCCCAACCAGGACATTCTGAGAAGAGCCACCTGCTGCCTGCGTGCCAGGCGCTTTCAACTCACCTGGAATTTCCATCCCCTTTGCCTTTACAAGGGCGCTCCCCTCTCCCATCTTCCATCCAACGCCATACACAGGAAAAAAAAAAAAAAAACCCCTCAACGAAGCTGAGGTAATTCCTGCCACTCTCAGGCTGTGTTGTCCTGAAGCCTACAGACCCTGGAGTGTCTCTGGGAATATCAGGCACTCATAAGTACACTTGCCAGTCAGTTCTATAAGAGGGTTGCTCTCTCTCTCTCTCTCTCTCTCTCTCTCTCTCTCTCTCTTTCTTTCTCTCTTTCTGTTTGTTTGTGCATTTGGGGGGGGGGTCTCTCTCTCTCTTTCTCTGTGTGTGTATGAGCACGCATGCATGTACACACACACACACACACACACACACACACACACATAGACACATATTGTATAAGTTGACCTTAGATTTCTTGATTATCTTCCCACAGTTAAATCCAGGTAGGGTTTTGTTAGGTATAAACTTTACTAAAAGTAGTCAAGGCAAGGGTTGTTCCTTCCTCCCACTCTGCTATTCTGTCACTCTGATTCTGACAAGATAAAAGTGAGTAGGTGTTGGGATGCTGAAAGGAGAGAGAGAGAGAGAGAGAGAGAGAGAGAGAGAGAGAGAGAGAGAGAGAGAGAGAGAGAGAAGGTTTGGGGGTGAGAGGCTTTGGTGAGCAGAAGGCACGGCCATCTCAGGCAAGCCAGCATCATGGCGTATTCCTGCTTCCAGCCTGAGCTGCTCAGCTGTGCTTCTATCTAAAGGGCATGTGGATGAGGCCAATAAAGACTTGGCAAGAAGTCCGCATGCATCGGAAATCTTCAGTTTCTGAACCCCCGCAAAGGCTCAGCCAGGACGTAGTGGCTTCCGTGGGTGGGGAGAAAGGAAGGCACATGTGGAGCCCCTGCAAGCTCTGCAGGAGATTAGGAGTTTAGTCAGCAAATGATGGAGAGCTGGAGATCATTTGCTGCCTTTTGGGATGAGAGCCTGGTTTTCAAACCGGTAACCAGAGCTTTAAAGCGAGTCTCTTGTGTCCTCATGAGAAGACATGAACGTCAACTACTGCTCTTCCTCCTCCTTTTCTTCATCTTCTTCTGAAAATTTAAATGTCTTTTGGACTTATTTATATTTATTTTACATGTATGGATGTTTTGAATATACATATACATATTAATGTATGTGAATATATACATATATGTGTGTATATATATCATATATGAGAGAAATAAGTGACATTTGTCTGGCTTATTTCACTTAGCACAACGATCTCCAGTTTCATCTCTTTTTTTTTTTTCTCAAGTGATACATTTCATTCTTCTTTGTGGCTGCTTTAAAACACTGGGGCTGGAAAGGTAGCTCAGTGGTTAAGAACACTTGCTGCTTTCGCAGAGGTCCTGTGCGTGGTTGCCAGCATTCACCTGGCGGCTACAACCATTTGTAACCTCGTTCCAGGGAACCTGATGTTCTCCACGGGCAACAGGTAGGCACACGACGAACGCGTAACCATGCAAGTGAGCCCTCGTTTTGTTTGTGTGGGTTCGTTGTTTGAATGATGCAGAAGAAAAACCGCACCATAACTTGAGGAAACACTTTCCTTCTTAAGGACAACTCTCAGTGTGCACTTACTAAAATCCCCAGTAAGGACCCAGCTCATAGTATTTTTATTTACAGACTGATTTGATGAGAGGAACCAACAGAAACCCTAAGCCCCGCCTAGCCTAGCAATAGAAGCCCTAAGCCCCGCCTAGCCTAGCAATAGAAGCCCTAAGCCCCGCCTAGCCTAGCAACAGAAGCCCTAAGCCCCGCCTAGCCTAGCAGTGGTGGCTCACCTGGCTCTCCAGGACTCTGAACTGAATGGCACTACATCCTGGGAATTGAGTGCTCCCCTCCCCATCCTCCCCTGTCTCCACCTCTCCAGTCCTCCGTTGTACAAGGAAGTGAGTGCTCACTGCTTCTAGGCAGTCTTGCAACCTTGCCAGGCCAATTCAAGGAGGAACAGAGAGCCATTTTGGCTGGAGGTGGATGAAGCGACTGCCAGTTTCCTCTAAGTTTACCTTCTTGTTCAAAACTCAGAATACCAGGACACAGGCAGTGCCAGGCTCTCCTGCCTGCCATCTTTTCCTTGCCTCCTCTCAAATTTCCATGAACTTACTCCTAGCTCCTTAACCCGAACCTGTCGCTGTCCGGAAAGTTGTCAGAACCCAGGGTCCTTTCAGCACCTGCCTCTGCCATCTTCCGCACTGCTGTGGGGATCCCCTCTTGCCGCTAGAACAGATCACCGCTTACCCAGGGATCAAAAACAACAGCAGTTGTTACCCAGTAAGGGAGGGTTACCAAGTCAAAACAGGAGTTGTGCTTTGAATGTGATTCACCTCACAGGCTCATGCGGTCCTGGTCCCGGTGAGTGGCGTTGTTTGGGAACTCTGGCGAACCTCTAGCCAGCAAAAGCAGGTTAGGTTATGAGGGGCCAGCCTTGGAAGGCAGAACCTACTTCCCATTCCAGAGTAGTTTCTTCCACTTCCAGCCACGGTGATGAGAAAAAGCTGGTCCTCTTACTCTTAGCACTGTAAATCTTCCGTGCCATCCCTGATGGGATGGATTGAAAAACTGCGAACCAAGAGATACCTTCCACGCCTTAAGATGCTTCTGTCAGGTATTTTGCCATAGCAGTGAAGGAAGTCAATCACTGTCGTGGAATTCATTGGACTTCAATGAAGGCGTTGGTAGACTTACCTGCCTTCTTGCTGCAGGAAGCCTTTTGTAGCTTCTAGAAGCTTCCAAAGGTTGCGCGGCTCACGGCTCCTTCCTTGGTCTTCATGCTGATCAGTCTGGGCCCTCCTCTCGTTCAAGGACTCTCTTCATCTCCCTCTGTCACTTTTAAGGACTTACAACTGCTGTGACCCACACGGGGAACCCGTAAAAAAGCCCCCATTTTGTTGTTCGTTCTGTAGACAGCCTTAGTTTCCCATTACTATATGATCTAAGTTATTCCTAGATTTGGATGTGGACATCTTTGAAGAGGTCTGCAGGGTGACTTGCGGCCCCAAATGACACCCATAGCCACTACGATCTCTGCTGTCATGCCAGATTGCCGGGAAACAGGAACGAGGAAGTAGGGAAGGAATGAAAGGGAAGCTTGCCAGCTAAGGTGAAGCCAATACAGTTCTGCCAAATTCTCCTTGGCCAGGTCTGAGTCACCAGTGCACACCTAGGTGCGGGGGAGCTTGGGAAATGTGGTCTTTCTTCCTGGTTGTAAAGTGCTTGGCTCGAGTTAAGGTTCCATTTGGATGGAAGAATGTAGGCCGAGCACTGGCTAGTCAGCAGCCTCTGCTGTGTGGTAGAAAGAGAAAAGGGCTTAATGTCTTTGCACAATTGTATAGTCTTTTGGAGTTGAGTCGAAGAACTCTATGGTGATTTTCAAATGGAAAGCTAGATGTTCGTGTAGAGGAAGGGTGTCTTTGCCATCTGTTATCTTTGGGGGGCATTTGGGTTCATGTATGTATTACTGATTGTCTTAAGGAGCCAGACCTTCATCAAGTACATTTATCATCACATATGGACTGCATGAACGTGGCCATCTGGGTGGCTTACTGCTTTTTGAGATCTACAGGAAATGGTTTCATTATTGAGCAAACCGATTGCCATTTCTATATGTAATCAAAGACTGGAGCTGGACTCCATCACAGAGAAGGCATCATGTCCGAATTCCAGAGCCATAGTCGGAGTTAGAACAGGGCCCTACTCTTCCACTCAGACTTCATTTAGGGCATTAAAATGCCATGCTTCATGTTGGGTGTGGTGGGGGTCCATGCTTGTGATCCCAGCACTTAGGATTGTTAGTTTGAAGTCAGCTTGCACTGCATAGTACAAGTCTGGGTTACATAGCAGGGCCTTGACTCAGAATAAAACAAAATCCAATGAACCAACCCACCTAAAACAACAAAAATGATTCACGAACAAATCTTTAAACACCACCCTTGAATGTTGGAGAGAGTGTGAACACCCAGAGTCCCAGCTACTTGGAAGGTCAAAGAAAGAAAGGAAAGATAAGAAGGCTATTTCAAAAGATCCTGTCTTCTTGTCTTGATGTGGTATACACCTCTAACCCTAGTATTGAGAAGTATCAACAGTTGGAGACCAGCTTGGGCTACACAGTAGTACATAGTGGAGCTCCACTGAGAGGTAGAGGGAGACAGGGAGGGAGGGAGGGAGGGAGGGAGAGAGGGAGGGAGGGAGAGAGAGAGAACATAGAATGCACCAATATATGACTTTCCTGGGTCTTTGATTTTAAGTGATTAAAAGCTAATCTCTAAGACTTGTTTTAAAAGTTACCTCAATGCTGTCTTTACATTTCTGGTTTGGCAGTATCAGTGGCTCTGCTAGAAGTTTCTCTGGGAAGATATATACAGTGCTAATTCAGTTCTCAGTAGATACCTTGCAGCTACCTCTTCCTGTCCAGCTGGGGGCAAAGCATCATGGGTATAAAGGACTTGGGCTTCTGTGATCTCTCTCTCTCTCCCTCTCTTTCCCTCCCTCCCTCTTTCCCTCCCTCCCCCCTCGCTCTGTATTTCTGTGTCTTCGTCTCTGTCTGTCCAGTCAGTCAGTCTGTCTGTCTGTCTGCCTGCCTGCCTGCCTGTCTCTCCCCATCCTATCGGTTCAACACTGCTGGCTGATGAGGTTGCTTCTGAGGCCAGTGGTCTAGTTGTTAGCAAAAGGGCTGAGCGTCTTGATGAGAATGTAGGGGGCAGGCAGTGAAAGGAGTCCGCCACAAGAATGGTCTAACATAAACAATAATAATCATCGTAATCATCTGGCTTTCATAGCAGCTTTCATCGAGGAACCAAAAACACATTATGAGCATTAACTCATTAATCTTCACAACGCCCCTATGAGGGAGAATTAAATATAAGTAATCGTAATTATTGCTGTCGTTATCCTTCAAACAATTCCCAGATGAGCTGTGGCTGACCCGGCATGCTATGGGGATGTTGTTGTTTTTAAAGGGAGCCCCTATACTTTTGGCAAGACTTCACATCTCCCCCCTTTTCTTGATATCTGAATAAATATGACTATTTTTGATGCCTGGGGTCCCTGCGAGGCGAGGATGGGAAGTGATTTTTAGTGAGGGCTGGTCCCTTTTGCTTTCTCTTTGCCTATTGAAAAGATCCATGGCTGCAGTGGCAATGGAGCTGATTTCTGAAGAAGTTTATAGCTGTCATTTTGAAGCCATGCATTATGTTCATGGTTTCAACCTTATCTCTTCAGGTAAGGGCTTGGGAAGTTTCATTCTGCAAGTAGCATCCTGTTTACTCCGATACCATTTAAATTAGAGCCATGTCCTCCATTGGTAGCATCCTCTACATGTGGCTACAAGCCTTCGAGATGTTCTCGTGTCATTGGTGCAAGACTCCTTCTGTACTCGGGCCAAAGGCTGGGTGCCCTCTTCTTGGGAAAACAGGTCACCTCAGAGTTCCAAAGTAATCACAAGTTGAACAGGGGACTTGGAGGGAAAGGGGCACTGACTAGAGCATTTAACTGCAAACTGGGTTGATCTGCTAACAGCTGGATGGAACAATGCTTAGTAACGATGTCGTATACACCACATACTTTTAAAGTACGCGTCATCCTATCACATTTTCTTGGTCTAAAACAGAAGAATGCCACCTGTACTAAGAGTTGGCACTTTGGAGTATGTTGACTTTGATACTTTAGGTGCTAATGTTCAAATGTATATTCTAAAATGAAGGCTCGGTATACATTCTTGTATTTTGTAAGATAATGAAGGAGGACTGCAAAGGAACCAGGCCACCTCACTGGCCCCTGTTACCGTGAATCCTCGTGACAGTTTTGCTGAGGTTCGGTTCTGACTCATCTCAGTAGAATGACAAGAGTCAAAATTCAGAGGCGCGAAGTGACAGTTCTGTGATCACATATCTGTTAAATTATAGACTCTCAAGTCAAACTCAGGCTGACTTTGACCACAAAGTCCATGCAACATTTCTGTTTCCTTAGAAGTCTGCAAGGCCATCTAGTGCTTCCCAGGAGGATGAAGACATCTGAAGGGTGTGACCCAAGACGAGCTCTAAGACTAAGCCATTTGAATGATCACAGGTAGCGAATCCAGGCTGATAGACAGAAGCCTTACGGAGTCATTAAAGATGGAGCCAAAGTGGCTCAAAATTTGACTGAGTAGAACCCAAGCCTAGCATACTCAAAGCCCCAGGTTCAATTCCTAGCACTGAAAAAAAATTAACAGTAGAAAATGTTTAACATTCCAGTCAGATGGCTATCCTTTGACTGGGTATCCAAGATGACTTGGCGACTGTTAGAGTAAACAGCCATTTTGGCAGCGATAGAAAACCATTTGTGTGTATTAAGAAGCTTATCAACTTTGCAGATTAAAAAGAAGAAAGGAGAAATTGAGTAAGAGGACTAGATGTGTGTGTGTGTGTGTGTGTGTGTGTGTGTGTCTGTGTGTCTGTGTGTCTGTGTGTTTAGAAGGAGGAGCAGTGTCAAGATGTCATAGGCCTTCAGCAAGCATGAACTCTTTCTGGGAAACCCCAAATCTTTTGAAATTGGACTAAAGGAGAGGAAATAAGTTAATCAGAAACAGTTAGTGGTGAGACACCAAGGCTGAATTAAAGGCACCATAGACCTTCAAACTACGACAGAAGTGTGACAGTGTGCTCACATCTCATGCCAATAGAGTATCCTCTGTCTTCATCTGTACCTGTTCAATTCTCCTGCCTCACCATTTCCAGAGACAATTAAATAAGAGAGGAAGACGTGATGACTGGAGGAAGCACCATCTCATAGTCTAGGGGCCTGGATAGAATATAGAAGGAAAAAGCAGAAAGTCTTGAAACAACTCCACCCCACCCCCACGCCGCTTCCTGGCTGCCATAAAGTGAGCTTCATTGCTGTGCCACAGGCTTCTGCCATGACAGACAGACAGAAGCCTCTCCTACTGTGAGTCACAATGAAGTTTTCCTCCATGCATTACTTTGCTCAAGTACTTTTCAGAGTTATAGAAAGTCTCATGAGCATAACACTCACAACAATATTGTGATTTTGCAGCTTGGGTTGAAAGAGTGAGTAAGGAAACACACACACACACACACACAGAGACAGAGAGAGAGAGAGAGAGAGAGAGAGAGAGAGAGAGAGAGAGAGAGAGAGAGAGAGAGACAGAGAGGAGAGAGAGAAGAAGGAGGAGGAGGAGGAGGGGGAGGATGAGGATGGAGGGGGGAGATAGTGGAGACATAGATTAGAACTTGGCAAATTTAATTTAGGACAGAACTGGAAGAAAACAAAACAAACACCACACCTTTGAAAGCTAGCAGTAGACACATTATACTAAAAGGAAAATAGCAAAAGTGCAGGCCAGGAAAGGATATATTAAGGAGGTTATTACTTACTGCGTGAACTTGATACAGATAAGATTATATTTAATACCTTAAATGTTTCTACTCTAAGGAGAATATGGGGCCATGAAGGAAGGACACGTCTAAGGCAAGAGGTGAGGAGGGTGGGAATTCTCCCCACACAGTGACGATTTTCTCTTTGAAGATATTGACAAGATCTTGGGTAAAGATGGAGAAGAAGGAAGGTGGATAAGGAAGAGACTTTAAAGGTCTGAAGTAGAGAGAGTCACACTGGGTTGTGGGCGTAGGATTCAGTCAGAAGGGTTATTTAGCCCGGAGAATGGGGGTATTAAAGAGAGAAATTCACTGAGGTTTTGTAATTACAGCACACACAGGAGAAGATAAATATCTTCTCTGTATATTACATCATTGTTAAATCTCAATAATTTCAAATATAATTAACCTTTAATGATGCTTTAGATTTAATAATATGGCTATTGCATGGGAATTGTCTACAAGTCATTATAAATCTATTTGTTTAGGTTTTACCAACCAGGTATTAAGAGAGTGTGTGAAGCTGGGTTGTTGTGTTTCGGAGTTCAGTGTGCTTATTAAATGTCTCACTCAGTATAATTGACTGTAAAAACCTACCTCAAATCACACCGAGTAAAGAATGCTTTATAACAAATTAATTAAAATAAAATTTTTCTTTCAGTTATTATTTCCTATTTTTTTCTGTCTTCTCTTTAAAGAGTCTACCCTGGGGGACATTAGGAATTACAAAAATTGAATCTGCTTTAGTCATCTTGCTTTCGCTCTAGAGTCTAAGATATTGATTCATAATTTGGGAAAGACACAAATATCTCTCATCTTCAGACGGAAGCTCCTCTTTCTTGTGTTTACCTTTTTAGTTGGAAAATACTTCTATTTTTATTCTTTGTGAATTTCCACACATATACGGTGCGTTTTGTTCAAATGCACCCCCATTTCTTTGCAGACTCCACCAACCCCCATCCTCCTAGTACAGTGGTTCTCAACCTTCCTAATGCTGTGAACCTTTAATACAAATTCTCACGCCCCAACCATAGAGTGATTTTATTGCTACTTCATTTTGTCAGTGCTCTGAATTATAATGTAAGTATCTGATATGCCAGATATTTGATATAAAACCCCTGGGATAGGGTCACTTGACCCCTTAAAGAGGTTGTGATCCACAGGTTGAGAACCATTGTCCTAATACATCTCTCTGCCAACCTTGCTTTGTCCATATATATATGAGTAAGTGCTGTCTATCAGCATATGGGTGTGTGGGGGACTGTCCCTGCAGCATGAGAGATCTACCAATGGCTGAAACCTCAAAGAAAAGTGGTTGTTACTTCTTCATCTACGTCAACTACAGAGACCTTTCCCTTAGAGGTGCCCTTTCCATTTTTCTTTTTTTAAGAGAAAGGGCAGAGGGATCCCCTGGAACGTCAACTAATTTCTCTTCTTACACAGACCTGACACCATTACTGAAGCTATGGCTCGCACACGAAAGGGGACCTACCGTGACTGCTCTTCAAAAGACCCAACAAGCAGCTGAAAGAGTCAGATGCAGATATGTGCACCCAAGCAACGAACAGAAGCTGTTGACCCCTGTAGTAGAATTAGGGGAAAGCTGGAGGAAGCTGAGGAGGAGGGCAACCCTGTAGGAGGACCAGCAGTCTCAATTAATCTGGACCCCCAAGATCTGTCAGACACTGAATCACTGACCAGGCAGCATACACCAGCTGAGATGAGGCCCCCCAACACATATACAGCAGAGGACTCCAGGGTCTGGGTTCAATCAGAGAAGATGCACCTAACCCTCAAGAGACTGGAGGCCCCGGGGAAGTTTAGAGGTTGGGTGGGGTGGGTGGGGTGGGGACATCCTTGTGGAGGGGTGATGTGGGGGACGGGGAAGAGGTATGGGATGTGGAACCCTTCGGGGGTGTACTGGGAAGGGAATAAAATTTGGAGTGTAAAAATAAATTAATAAATTAATAAAAAATAAAAAGTATATATTTTGACTTGAATGCCCTCACACTCTCTAACATATTTAGGTGTCAATACAGTAACCCCCGTTGTCTGTAACTCATGATCATTCTAATAGAGAAAACCCCTCACTTTTGCTCTTTAATAATGGCTCAAACATTTTTATGTTCACCACACAGATAATACATTGAAACTGAAAGATTTCCTATTTTTAAATTTGCCTGAAGAATCCCCAAGGACTTTTGTTTTTAATTCACTTTACATCCTGCTCAGCTCAGTCTCTCCCTTCGGGTCACCCCTCCCACAATCCTTCCCTTGTCTCCCCTCCCCTTCTCCTCTGGGAGGGTGGAGCCCTCCCCCAGGTATTCCCCTACCCTGGCACATCAAGTCTCGAAGCAGAAAGATTTTAAAGGTGAAAAGCAATGGAAACTTGCAGTCAGCAATGTATTTAGGGGCTAGTGAGCTTGTTTCTTTTTAAAAGGCTTTGATATATTGTGAAAAGCTTTTCATAGTATGTCAAAGCATTAAACTTAGTGACTGAAAAGCTAAACTAAACGAAAACTAATCTACCACCCATGATTTGGACAAAATTATGTTCTGGCAACACTACCAGGGAAGAGGACTTAGCTTTGAAGAGTCTTCCTGAACTCCCCTCAGCACGCAAAGTCCAAATCAATACTGTAGTTTAAAATGTATTTTATTTTTATTTGTATGAAAGTCTAAGATTTTGTCCGTGACCAAATTTCAGTAACTGCACACAGAATGGCCTTCCTAGAACGTGCTGTGAATGTGTGGGATTCCCTTGGCTTCTGAGTCCTCACCAGCTATCTGCGAGCCTCTATTTAACTATTAGTGAACCTCTAATGCCTGAGTTCTGAAGCCGTGCGGCAGCTAGCCAGCATGAGATCACTGTATGGTGGCCCCGGATGAGTTTTGTATAGATCGGAGAAACATGGTGGATGTTTAGTCCTTAGAACTGAAGTGTGAATACTAACTTCCTCAAGCGAGCATTGTGTTGGTTCCTTTCTCCTCTTGTTCCCAGAGTCCAGCGCAGCCCTTGGTGGATGGTGGATGTTTCATTCATACTTGATATGTAAACGGGCTCAAAAACATAATCTCATGATTTGCTTTCTAATTGTGTTGGTGAGTATTCAACGAGGTCCAGAATCACCTAGGGATACAACTCCGTATATGTCGTGAGGGTGTTCCAGAAAAGATTCAACTGAGGAGGGAAGACCTATCCTGAATGTAGTGGTGTCGTCTTCTGCCCTGGGGAACATAGACTAAAAATGAAAAAGAGAAAAAAGAAACCAGCTGAAACCAGTATCTTTTCTCTGCTTCTTGGCTGTATATATGTAGACTGCCTGTTCCACGAGGTTCCCATTGCCTCATTAACTTTTTGCTTTCAATTTTGGAAATACTGTGCTCAAGGAATATGAGAACATGGGTTTTTATTTTTAGTGTTTGGATAGAAATAATCAGCCTTTACTAGAAGTTATTTTTGATACAACGTCCTACTATACACAGTTATACGGTCTAGACTTGTCTTAAACTCAGGGTCCTACTGCATTAGCCTTCTGAGTGCTGAGGTCACAAGTGGGTACCAACCTGAAGGAGATAAAAGTAGTTCTAAGTGAAGTTGTTCTTTAGAGGATGCTGAGAACTTAAGAATGGGAAATTCTTTACTAGAAAAAAAGAACATTATGTGAGTTTGTCAAATACTAATTTACTTGATATTTACATAATGTTGAATTTTAATATTAACATCAAGTATAATCTAAAGGTTATTATAATAGTATAATTTTGTGCATTTATTAATTTGTTATGCTTATTGCATATATTTCATTACACATGTATATATCATAACTTATTCTAAAAGTAGCTCCAATGATTTATTATCAATGAATTATTGGCTTTGGGGCACCTTAGGTCGTAGTACATATAGCTACTGGGTGTGAATAATGAGTTTACATGGTAAGTCTTAGTGTGACTTAAGATGCTAAACAGGGGCTGGGGAGATGTCTCAGCTGGGCAAGGGCTCGCATGAGGACCTGAGTCTGATTCCCTAGCATCTGTGTAAGAATCTGGGTGAGTTCTATTGTCTTTGCAAGACAGAGACAGGTGGATTCCTGGAACTCACTAACTGGCTAGGCAGTTTAGCCAAATCCTGAACTCCAGGTTCGGCGAGAGATCCTGTCTCAGAACAGAAGGTGGAGAGCAATGGAGAAAGACAACAGTTGACATCTGGCTCTTCAAGAATGTGTGTGCTAAAATGCACTTCGAGTTCTTTATTGTTATCCCTTCCTGGGATAGATTTGGAAACTTAAATCATGCTAGTCAGTCTGTCCACCTGGCAGTCTTTCTTTCCTGTTGAGTTGTCTAAGAAGATTTTATGAGAAAGTCCATTGACTTCCTTATTTATTCAGGTATACCTATTAGCTTTCATAACTATGAAACTTACATTGTCTTCTTCAAAGTTACCTTAGCTTCTTCTTAAGGGTAAGCTTTTGCAAAGCAAACAAATATGTTGTTTGAGGCAGAATCAATAGATAATTAATAATAATAATAATAATAATAATAATAATAATAATGTCCATTGTTGATATTCAACTTTTTGCTGAGTGGCTTTAAGAAAATGAAAATTCTCTACTCATCTTCAATTAAATTTTCCTCAAGCCACAATGCTTGCTTGTTCTGTGATTTCTGTCATGACTTGGTCTAGGTTCCAATACTTGTGTTAACCTGGTCAAATTCAGGTTCTTTTCAGCTCAGATCTGCCACTTGGGAAACTATCTTGCAAGTTCTGTTGATGTTATCGCCTGCTGTGATCTACTTTCCACAGTCTCCTTTGACTTTTTCCCTGTGTGAAGCATCCAAGACCAGCAGGAACTGTGAAAGGAAGGGATCTGTAAAGCAAAACAAATAATTACCATCCAGGTCTCCAGGGAAGAAGGCCCAAGTGAGCACAAGTGGCAATTGTTACAGAGGAGCAAACATCCCAGCTTAAGCCACAGACACAGTGAGAACGTCCTAAGTAGAGAATTAAGCATTTTCCTTCCACAAGACCAGGAGATACCAGTGGCTACACTGTCTGGGCTTCTTCTAAGAGGAGAGAGAGAGAGAGAGAGAGAGAGAGAGAGAGAGAGAGAGAGAGAGAGAGAGAGAGAGAGAGAGAGAGAGAGTGTGTGTGTGTGTGTGTGTGTGTGTGTGTGTGTGTCCACAGGCCAACTGTGTCTGGCATATGGAGGCTAATGTCCTGTGTCTTCCTCAACTGCTCTTCGCCCTAACGTTTTGAGCCTGAACTGTGAACTTGCTGATTAGGCTAGGTTGGCTGGACAGTGGGCCACTGGGACCTTCCTGACCTACATGGTCAGGGTTACAGTGACACTCCACAGTGTGAATTGAACTTAAGTCTTCATGGGCCCTTCTCAGCAGCCTACTCCCAGACACCGTTATCACCTTACATAGCATTAACTTGAATTTTTATTTAATTTTTGTACTTGACCCCTAAATGACAAGCCTCCTGTATGGTACAGAGATTCCTCTCAGTCCCTCTGCCTGTCCCTCTGCCTGGAGTGTAGGCTTCTACAGGCATTGCTATATTCTTCCCCCAGCCCCCACCTTCCTCACAATACCCCATTTCCTTGTCTTCTGTTCTTCCTGGAAAGGAAGTTCGATGTTAGTTTTGGGCAATTTCCCAGCTTCCCTAAGGGACTCCCTACTTTGTTGAGAGGAACGGAGGATTGCTTCCTTGTCAGTCAATTCTTTGACTGGTGCACACTGTCTTCTTAACAAATTTAAGAATGGGATTCGTTCCTAAATGCTGGTGCGGGGCTGGGGCCTACTTAACCACTCATCTGCTTTTGTGTGGGCTCTGAGAAACCTCATCACACCAGGCTTGAGTGTCCTAGCATGCAGGCCTGGAATGCCCAGACACTCCCGCCCTTTCTCTCTTCTCTCTTGCTCTTCTGAACCTCTTCTCCCACCTCTGCCCTACCCTTTGGTGACATTTGAAAGTTAGTGGCTGTCTTCCATGTCCCTTTAGTGCTTTCTCTATGTTACTACGATTTCAACTCAACGCACTATTCTCTTTGCTTTAGTGGTTTTATTTTGTTTTGTGAGAGGATTTCACTCTCTAGTCTAGGCTGGCCTTGAACTCATGGCTGGCCTCTTACCTCGGTTCCCTGTACTGGGAGTATAGGCATTATCTACTACATGTTGTACACACCAGGTTATTTAGTGCATGTGCACATACACCTAGTTTATTGCTAGTGCTCCATAAAGTATTCACCACGTCATCTATCACAGATGAATAATATATTCATTAATTCAATTTAACATTCAGTCCTTCTGTGACAAACTCTCCTTTCTTTATGAGCAAGCTCATTCCCCTCTAAGGCATAAAACGTATCTACACGCTCGGCTAAAGTGTCCCTTTCCACTTAGGACCATACAGAAACAAATATGATCCTTTCTCTGGAGGCTAGTTGGAGAGACATTTTAAAACATGTTCAAACTCTCTGGAGTCAGGCCAGGCATCTCTACTTCCTTTTAAGTATACCAGGTCAAGTCGTAATACCCTTTTTGTCTCTCAGGAACCCTAAGCAAATGAATGGTCCCAGAGTCTTTAGGATCTGTATGGAAGGATGTTCGCTATATTGCTGTATGGAAATCAATTCGTTTCATCCTATTAACTTATCAACCTTGTAAGGCACTAGTTTTACAGTTAGGGTTAAATGATTCCCATCTGCCCAGCACAAAGACAGTGGTTCATAATGGGAATCATGGTTACACCTCAGTTCTTCTTCTCCTTGGACTGTCTGTGTTTTATCATTAGAGCAGATGACGGCAGACATTAACTCTCAAGTCAGTGAGTACATCCTCTCTCTGAAACCCAACAACATGTGGCTTCATACTGCTAGGCCAAATTACGAATTCTGTGGGTGAAAAAGAAAACATTTCTGTAGGAAAAGATAGCCTCTTAGTTCTCTTCTACCACAGCAGAGGCTCCCGATTCAGTCTAAACCTTTGTTGGACATAAATCAACTTTGATCCTGTAAGAATACGTCTACATTGAATTTAAAAATATTACACATTGGCATACTAAATACACTAAAGAAATCTTAGATGGCCGTCTACAACCTGGGCTCCTCTCGGCCATTGGTGTCATCTTCCCAGTGTTTGGATGACAGGAATGTGCCACCAAGCCTGAACTTCTAAGGTTTCAGTTCAGGGGTCAAACTCAGATCCTCATGCTTACCTAGCAAACACTTTACTTGACTGAATATTTCTTCAGCTCCCACTTGCTTGTTGTTATGCTTTTATTACAGGGTATTGCTGTGTTGTCCAGACTGGCTTCAAATTCTAGATGCTCTTGCCTCAGCCTCTCTAGTTCAGGAGTTACAGGCTTAGCCTGTCATACCTAGCTGGTGGTTTATGGGGACTGAGGAGTAAACACTGATGTCTCAGGGATCATGTTGATGTCCAGGTGATGACACATGTGAACTTATGATTCACTTGGGAACTTGCTAGCAATGAAACAATTAAACACATCATAGCAAAGAGAAGATAGTGTCTCTTAAAAAAGAAATAGTGAAGAACAGATTGGGATTGCAAGAGAAGCCAAGGACTTGTGGTTCAGTGCTGACACATGAACCATCTACAGGGAACAAGAGAGGGAAGCCAAGTGGACAAATACTTGCTGTATTTGCTGGGAGGAGGGACTAGCCAGGGTTCATTTTGATGTTTCTGCTTCTGAAGAAGGTGATCTACTAGCACGATCAAGAATATACAGCTTGCTCCTGGACTGCGTACCATCCCTAGAAGTACACAGAAGGGTATAGAACACACTTTAGGATGTATAAACAAACAGCAACAACAACAAAAAAACAGAAACAAGATAAATACGGAACTTTTGATAAATAGCTTGCAGCAAATTTTTCTTGTGGGATTTAAAAAAAAATTCTTCTTATGGATGGAGAAGCTGTCAGAGCTGTCCTCAATTTTTTTTTTCTTAAAGTGTTTGTGGAATTGCTGTAGGTGAGTGCCCAGAAATGTTTACTGAAATGTTCAAGGCAGCAGAAGTTTGAATCTTGAATAATCCAATTACAATGTGTGTTTTAGTGATAACTGACTCAGAAACAAATACAAAGGAAATCCGAGAAAGGATGCTGGAGAGTAAGGACTGTGTGCTTAGTGCGGCTGGATTTATTGGTTAAAAACTAGGATATGGAGGCTTGGGAGACGTCAGTAAAAGTATCTGCTTCGCAAGCAAGAGAATTTGAGTTCAAATTCTCAGTATGAACATAAAATCAAAGTGCAACAGGGCACGTCTATAACCCTAGTGCTACAGTGGGGGTCTGCAGGGATACTGGGAGGTCTTTGGACCTCATTGGCCAGCCAGGCTAGATGTATTGATGAGCTCCAAGTTCAATGAGAGACCTTGCCTATAAAGTACATTGTGGAAAGCATTGAAGGAGGCACCTTATATTGACATTTGCCTCTGGCCTCTTTTCTCTCCTGCCCCCCCTCCCTCTCCCTCTCCCTTTTCTTCTCCCCTCACCCCGATGTTGATGGCTAGTTTGTTTCCGAGGACCTCTTTTGGATTGACATTTGCTATGAGCTGTTACCAAGGACCTTTTCCCTATTGAAGAACAAATCTCACATCCCCTCTTCACAGTCTCAAAGGAAACAGTTTATTTTAGAGAGGGCTAAATAGTTTCTATGGTAACTGGAGAATAAGTTTGGATGGCCTGCTCAAGTAAGCCCCCAAATGTATTTTCTGAGGAATAGCAATTTCCCTCTCTAGTCCATAGCATCCTTGGTCTGATTTCCATGTTGTGTTACTCTTCTTTCTGCTCTAATGAAATATCTGAGAAAAGAGAACGTAAGGTAAGGAAGACTTATTTGTGTTCACAGGTTCAGAGGGAGTGGTCCATCAGCTCTTGGTACCTCATGCCTTTCACTAGAGCATCTCATGAGGGCACATGAATTAGAAAAGAGATGGTCAGTACCTTGCTTGCTAGGAAGCAGAGAAACAAATGCTGACTGTCAGCTGAACCTTCAAAGGCCTGCCACTGTTGCATCACTTCCTGTAAAATCCTGTAATCCTGAAGGGACATTTCACATTGAAGTCATAGCTTGACCGTAGGCTTCTTTCACCACGGCTGTAGTGGAAAAGCTTGTTTATGCATATTTATAGCAGCAAAGGTACCATTCTAGAAGAAAACACTGTGCTCTGGGACATCAGAGTTTCCAGCAAGATTGCTTATCTCAGAAAGTAACAACTCAGTCATTTGAAAATGCTCTTGGGTTTTATTTGTCAACTAAAATCTCAAGAAAATATTAACTCAGTAGATCACTGTGAGATTCAGAGGTTCCTGTCATGGGCAACTTCCATGGTCAAGGACAATCCAGTTGACACCTTCTTCTTATTCATCTTTAGATTGGAGTTATAATAGCATGGGACTCATGAGGTACTGTGTTTGAAACGGTCTTTGAAGATAAGAAAATTCTTTTAATTAAAATGAAGATAATATCATCTTCAATTATGCTTCTTTGATCTTTGTGGACTAGTGCATGCTGGGACTTGTAGTTTCTGGTTGTTGCTTCTCTTTCTGAGAGAACTCTGGCTTCTGGCAGATGAGCTGGAGGGATGGCAACCTGCTCCCCCAAGTCACAGCCTATCATTTTGCCATTTTTTGAGTTCTAAGAGGTTTCTTTTATTCTTTTCTTATCTTGTTTTTATGCTGTTAAGTAGGCAGGTGGTAAAGGAACCTGAAAATTATGACTGTCATCAAAGACATCATAGGTGTCAATTAGTCTGAAATCAACCATCTATTCTCTCCTATGCCCAAGTATGGTTTCTCAGAAGCAAACTTATTTTGACATAGACTCTGAACTCAAAGGAACGTTGAAGAAGAAGTTGATTCTTAAAGTCTTGGGTGATAAAAATGAAGAATATTTTTATTCAAAGGGAAGCATTGAAATGAAAAAAGATATCTCAGGTTTCTAGTGTCTGAAGGTAAAAAATGAAAGAAGAGTTTGGGGTAGAGTGGAATGCCTGCTAGGTAGATGAGATTTGGGGGAAAGACACTTTCTTCCCTAACTGTCTTCCCAGTGAGGACAGCAGTCAAGTTCCTCACAGCTTAAATGTTTCTTATTTCAAAAGGTAGCCAACGAAACAAACCATTTGAAAATAAAAGCAAACTATTTATGTCTTAACATTTTGCTATTTGATACATAAGAGAAAGTTAAATTGGGGATTCCAATATGTGAACATGGAGGTAGGTTATCAAGGGAGGAGAGAATTTCTACCCTGAGTGATTCCTAGAATCATGTAGAAGAGATCTAGAACGTTCCCCTTATATTCCAGTACTTGTTAATGTTTGAGTGATTTTAGAGGTTCTATTTGCCAAAAGTTACCTACCAAAATAAAGGGAGAGGGCACTGACTCAGAATTCTACCCGAACCAAATCTCTCCATGAACACAATGGATTCTCAGAGGCCTGAGAGCTCGGTTGCTTTAACCTCATTTTAAGTGGAAGAAAATAAGGCAATGTTCCATCTCCTGTCAGCCAGTGTCAACGGCACTTACAGCTCTTTAAGACAAGCATTTGGGGTAAGCAACGAGGTACTGGATCATTTTGTTTTGTTAAGACAGTTGTTTGTAGCCCAGGTTGTAGACAATGTCCTTCAACTTCTGAATCTCTTGCCCCTTATACCCCTCCCACCCCCCACGTTGTGTTGGGATTCTAGGCAAGTCACTACACCTGACTTGGAGGCAGAGAAATTAAAATGTTTTTAAATTTTAATTCATTTAAATTTAAATATTAAAACCTACCTGTGTCCACTAGGTCCCATAATTTCATATTTAGGCAGTGCTGCAGATAGGAGACGCTCATGCTGGTGGTGAGTGATTTACATTTTTGATTGATTACTGTCATGAGCTAGTGAGCTCCTAGGTTCTGAAGTGAAAGAAAAAAATACACAAAAGAAAAGAAAAATACATAGAAGAAAAGGGCAAGAAGTGAGGAAGGAATGAAGCTGAACTGGAGGAAAGGAGAGAAATCTTCATTTCCACTGAAGAACTCCAAGTTTCAAGACCAGGGTACCTAGCCCTGATGTTCTGATTATGTTCTGCTGGGTTTGGACCACTTCAAAATTTCACCTACAGTTGTACTGATTGGCATCATTTATATGTGTTTTGATTCATGTAAACATTCAACCAAACCCAGTCTAGCTTGAATGTATTCAGACCATCATGCCTGCTGTGCTAGTTAGCTACGATCTCTAATCTCGGTAGTCCAGAGGCAGAGACAGGAGGATAGCTGAGTTGTGTGTGTTCCAGGATAGTCTGGGCTGTAGTGTGGGAACTTTTCTCAAACACCAAAGCCAAAACTCAAACCAAAAAAATTCCCCAAACTAGACAATTAAAAAAAATACTACCCAAGTTTATGATGATTTTGGGAAAAAAAAATAAGGAAAAAAAGAAGGAAGAAAGGAAGGAAGAAGGAAAGAAAGAAAGAAAGAAAGAAAGAAAGAAAGAAAGAAAGAAAGAAAGAGAAAAAGATTGAGATCAGGTATGGTAAAGTAAGCCTAAAATTCTGGCATTCAAGGAGTCAGAGACAGGAGGATCATGGAAGGTCCAACATCATTCTGGTCTATATAACAAGTTCTAGACCAGCCAGGCCTTCAGTGAGACTGTGTTCCTTAAAAAGAAAAAGAGAAAGGAAGAAAGGAAGGAAGGAAGGAAGGAATTTATTTTTAAATTATTTGATATCACAGTACAGATGTTTCCACTGCATAGTCTATTGAGAGTTTAAGTTGATTAGAGATGCATGACCTGAGACCTATTCATAGCTCTTGTTCTTTATAAACTTGGTTTATAATTTGGACTGGCTATCTTACAGCTGAAAAACAAAACAAAACAAAACAAAAAACCACCCCAATGTTCACCTTCTTCAATGCTTTAGCCTGTAAGGAGAAAAAAAGCCAGAGAGATCAGGTGACCTGCCTCAGGTGGTCCAGATCTTTGATGGTGGCTCCAGACACTGCCCCACCTCATCCCCACCCCCGCTAGCATTTGACCAGCTTCTTTGGAGAATCTTTGAATCCTAGTTTTGCAGGCCTACCTTAGGATTGTGTAATAATTACTCTATGGAGCCTCCCAGAAGTCTTCTGATCAGTCCTAGTCCCACATCGTTGACGTTCTCGTCCCTCTGTCCTGTCTTTTCTGGCTTAGCTGAGCTCTGATAAGCCCAGGGCCAGAAAGGAGAGTAGAGATTTCTTGATAGGGTGGAAAAATGTTTTTCTAAACTCGTTCTGCAGAGAGTTGGCAATTGCTCTTAGCAGTCTTCAGTTTAGTCCTGAGAAACAGCACAAACAAACTTTCCAGGGAGCTGATGTGGCACCTCGTATTAACTCTGTCTCCGAGAGTTCAAAAGGACAGGAATAAATTGTCTTTAGGAGAAAAAAAAAAAAAACAAAACTATGGTCTGCCCTTGACTTAAATGGAAACCAATTGTAATATTTTCCAGGAAAACAAGCATTTCTGTTTGAGGGGATGTGGGAGACTTACTTACCTTGACAAATTCTGGGAAACAGAATGCAGTGAGATGAACGTAAAATTAGAGCAATTTAAGGAGATTAAAAAAAGAAAACCAAGGGATTACACAATTTAAGGATTTGAGACGACTTTAACAGCATTCCCTAATTAGTCTGAAAATTTGGAAACCTCTGTGAGTAGGTTTCCAACCCATCACAGTTGTGTGGTGAAATTTGGATTATTTGAGATTTCAGATTCACCAGCAGGAGGTGAATCCGGGGAAACCAGAGTCTTCTGCGATTGACTGAGGAGGGGTATGCGGAGGTGGGGGTGAGGGGGTTGGGGACTTGAAGTCAGTACTAGTGATGGATGTTAGGTTATGGAGCACCCCTTAGATGTCCAATTTTGTTTGGTAAGGTTAATTTAGAAAGACTAAACACAGGCCATGAGAGCCTTGAATTGTGGCTGTCAACAAGCCAGGAAACTCAGATATGCCTTCTCCTAAAAGTCCTCAGTTGCATTCCTGTTTTATTTCTGCTACTAAATTCCTCAAGGGCCCAAGGGCTTTTTGTTTATTCCCTTTAGCGCAACCCCCAGGGCTACGCGCAATGAGGTATACAATGCTGGTCAGCTGGTCTCTTTAGAAACTGGAATTATGGGGCTATTTCACATTGTGACCTACCAAGAAGATAGGAATTTGGAGACAGGACAGGAGTTTCGAGGAGTTGAGAGAGAGAGAGAGAGAGAGAGAGAGAGAGAGAGAGAGAGAGAGAGAGAGAGAGAGAGAGAGAATAAGGAGGATAGAGGTCAAGAGAGCAATTAAAGGGGTTAGGGATTATGGTGGAGAGATAAGATTATTTAGAATTCATAATAAAGGCGGTGTAAACTTAAACTCACAAGAAACCAATCACAGACCCAGAGACTGAAATTGTGGCAGAGTGGACATATTTTTTAGCCGTTCTGGTAGCATCTGATCCAGGGAAGGATGAGTGAGGGGATGGGTCAGTTGCTCCCAATGGAGATAGAACGCAGTGGGGTGGAGGCACCCACTCTCTGGGGCAGCCTCCAGCCAAAGCAACAAGATGTGGTCCTCACGGTATGTGTGGCATCTAGTGGGCCCACCCTCACCGCTGTCCCTCTGTAAGCCTGTCTGCAGGAGGTACCCCATTCCCCGGGGTCATTATTCTCCACAGAAGGCAAACAGGAGCAATTCCCCCCCCCTAAAACTATTGCAGTCTAAATGTATCAATGTGTTCTTTTCTTCCATTTTTAAAAAGATGAATTTCTCCCCAGAGATGCTTGTTAACACGTGAGTGAAGAGCTCAGAGGCTAAAATTTGGCAGTGTGGGCTTGGATCCTGCCTCCTCCTCTACTTGTCGATCGGATCCACTTTGGATCAGGGGAACTAATAATCCTGTTTACCCCCGTGCTAGTTTTTGTTGCCCTTGTTCACGCAGGCTCTCATGTAGGTCGGCATCACACTGGACTCCTGGCCCAGTCGAGGATAACCTTAACCTTCTGGTCCTTCTGCCTCCACTCTACAGAGTTCTGGACTTACAGGTTTACAGCATTGCACCCAGTTTAAAATGGTGCTGGAGACAGAATCTAGGGTCTCCTGCATTCAGGGTGAACACTGCCAGCTGACCTACATTCCCAGCCCTGGCTATGAGAGTTTTGTGAGTCAAAAGAGAAATTATCTATGTAGTATTTAATATCTGTATTATTATCAATATTATGTTAAGGCAAGGCTGTTTCAGTTCAGGCCTATCTAAATTTTTTCCCCTCCTCCAAAGCAGTAAGGAGACTACTCTTCTTTGGCATTTTGCAGGGAGGTAGTAAGAATCTACGTTACTTGGTTGGCGTTTCTTTGCAAGGCTCCAGTTAATTTCTGGCTTCTAACAACCTTGATCTTTTATCATTCAAAGAACCTTTCTGTGAAGGAGAGAGCGCCTTTCATTTGCATCATAGTTGGAAAAGGACAAAAATGTCACTCTTGATATCACATGTCTGAAGGGATTGTGCTAGACCTGAACCCAGGCGAAGGCCTCTAGATAGTTATTTCACGCTTAGGTTTGCTGCTTGTCCAGGTGAGTTAGGAGGGAAAGGATTTAAGGACACAATTATGGGGTGGTAAGAAAGAGGCATTTAAAAGAAATTAAAAAAAAAACTCATTAATATCACAACTGTGAGTGGTTTATTTGGGTGAAGGATAGAAAGAAAAATGGATTTAGGGACAGGCGATGCTATTATACCTTCTTAATTGGAACAACGGAGTTATCACCAACTATGAATGTGCAAATAGAATTTCTTTGCTTCAGAGTCCCACTTAAATTCCCAGTTGGCCAGGTATGGTGGCACACATCTATAATCTCAGCCCTCAGAAGACAGAGGCAGGCAGGCCTCTGTGACTTTGAGGCTAGCTAGGATAATCTAGTAAGACCCTGTTTCAGGAACAAACAGAGAGCCAATCAATTTACCTTAAGATACTGTCTGCGTTCTATGGCCAGACAGCCACTCTCGTAATTGGGGACCAAAATTGTACCCACAGAGACCATGGGATGCTAGTGATGTGCTTTGTCAGAGTTAGGGGGATACTCAAGGGATTCTGCTGGTTTTTCTGTCTGGAACTCCTTTTCCGTTTGCTGTCCAGGGTTTTTCCTGGCTGCCTGTTTCCCCTTTTCTCCCCCTTTCTCCCCTTATTTTTGCTTTTGGTTTTGTTTTTGTTTTTTTGAGACAGGGTTTTAATCTGTAGCCTAGACTGGCCCTGAACTCATTCGGGTCCTCCTGCCTAAGGTTTCCAAGTTCTGGGACTGCACGTGTCCACATTATGTCCATCTCCAGAGTTTCCTCTCTCTGTGGCATAGACAAAATGTGCACATCTTACCATCCGGCCTTCAAAAGCTGGATCTTTGAAAGGAAGTGTTAGCATTTTCTCTAAGTTCTACCCCACAGTTACCTGGCAACAGCCAGGTGTGCCTGACTCACTATGAAGGGGGCTGCTCACGCCCTCTGCTCTCTCTTGCCTTCTTGCTCTCCCTCTGTCCACTCTCTTTCCCCCTCTCTCTTTATGCTAATGGCTGATTTCTCTGTCTCTCTCTGTCTCTCTGTCTCTCTGTCTCTCTCTGTCTCTCTGTCTCTCTGTCTCTTTCTCTCTGTCTCTGTCTGTCTCTGTCTCTCTGTCTCTCTGTCTCTCTGTCTCTCTGTCTCTCTCTCTCTCTGTGTCTCTCTCTCTCCCCTCTCTCTCTCTCTCTCTCTCTCTCTCTCTCTCTCTCTCTCTCTCCTCTCTGCCTCTGTCTCTACTCCTACTCCTCTCCCCATGCCCTGAATAAACTCTATACTGTTGTCATCATCCTGTGACATTCTCAGCATGGGCCCTCACCTCAGAGGCACCCCCCTTCCTCAACACCTGACTACACATCCATGAAACATATTCCTTCTCCCCTTATCGTTTTTATAAAACACAACAGGAAGGACTACTTTCCCCATAAAGCCTAAAAACAAACAAACAAACAAACAAACAAACCAACCAACCCAGGACCCTTTCCTTTCTGACCACCACCTTTTTACTTTGCCAGGCTTTCTAAACAGAAAGATCAGGCAGACCCTTCAAGGCATTTGAATTCAGGGAGAGAAACATCTACAGGAACTTTAAGAGCAGGCGCATGAGGCAGACATTTAGTAAGTGAAATACTATGTCAACTCTGGCTTAGATAGCTGGCTCCTTTGACCGGCTTCTGGGATTCCAAGTCATTCCTGGCTTATCAAACTTAACCCCACCTTCCCAGGCAAGATCAAGATACAGACAGTCACCTGGACCAAGAATTAGCGATTGCAGCTTCCTTAGGGTTCTTGCCCAACACTTTATCGAATCTTCCCTGTGAGGGAATGCTTTCTGATGATTGGAAAACATTCCCCTTCAGGTGCTGTTCATTCCTGAAGAGCAGACTTGCTATCTCTGGGTTTCATATTCCTCTGGCTGTTTTTTTTTACAGCACTACCATTTCTGTGAGGCCATCTGCTATCTCTGTAATTACACTGGACTCTTCTCATAGTATTTCTTCATTGGTTCTGATTAATTTAAAAAGTTCTTTCTTGTTCTCGATCCCCCTGCCCCAAACTCTGCATGACAGGCACTGGCTTGTGCTCGGATTATGGGCATATAGGAGATTCTAGGCATGGCATCCAGGGTCTTGCGTGTGTTAGGCAAACATTCTATTAACTGAGCTGCATCCCTACTCCCACCCTGACAGCCCCCCTCCTCCCTTTCTTTCATCCTTGTGATTACATCCAGATCCCTTTACATTCTGGGCTAACTTAGTACCTCTGAGCTATGTGCCTGCCCCTTGGTGGTGACTTTCAGAGGACCTGAATGAAATTGAAGCTTTGGGGTGTCTCTGATTACCCTGTACTCCAGACGTCCAAGAAGAAGGACTCTAATTCTTCTTAGGGTCTTTGCTTTTTCTCTGTCCCAGAGAAAGCAATGGCTCGCCTCAAAGCAATGGCTCACCCTTTCAAGTTTTTGCTGTTTGCTGTTAGCACGATGCACACAGTGTCCCCACCTATCATCCAGTAGACATTCAATTAGTAGTTGTTGCACGAATATGCGACTAATTGTTATTAGTCACCAGACACCAAGGGCAGATCCCCGAAGGTCCCATGCACACCTCTCTCAAGTTCTCATCAGGAATATTAGTATGACACACACAGGTTTTTACATGTTTGTCCACTTTCTGGGTGGTCACCACGGGGTGGGGGTGGGGTGGGGATTGGCAGTATTGCATTCTCCACAAATGTCTATATCTTCCCATCTCATGTTTCCTGCATGCGTGGTTGCTTTCCCAAGTCATGCTGGAGCTGGACACTGAAGAACCCTGAGTAAGTTCCCCAGGTAAGAGATGGCCAGACGGAAGCTGCCCAGTGCAGGCTGTGGTGAATTGCGTTAGTTACTAGAAATCAAATGAGCACAGTCTGGCTATTTTAATAGGATCCCTCCTCTGCATCCCTAAAACGGAGCTCTCTGATCCTGCATAAAGCTCTTTTCCTGTCCCTCTGTAGCTAAAAACTGGCATGAAGGAGCCTTAAGGAACCACCATCCACGAGTCCCCAGACCCATCTGCTTTCTGTTGACTCAGTTGCCCTCACCTCCAATGGCGTGAGACTTTAATTATTTTTCTTACATGCTCCCAAGTTCGTCTCATTCTTCACCTTCACGAAGAGGTCACACCACTGGAGTGACAGGAGCCTGACCTATAATTAGTAATGGAGTACACGACATTTATAATAGCTCTTTGGAATCCTTTGGGATGAAAGGTGCTTCGCAAATGTAAACCGTGATTATTCCTTGACAGCTAAATATAAAAATTCCACTAAACACTACTTAACAGTGTTGCTTTTAAGGATATTAATTGGGTCTTTCAACTATACAATGCAATTATCAGTCTAATTGAAAATAATTGGTCAGGGCTGGGGGAAGAAAAATACTTAAAACAAATGGGCCAAGCCGAACATTAGGTACTCCACTAAGGTAAAAGTTTACTTTAGTTGAAAACGCCAACCGGCTTGCTTTGTCTTGGTGGGTAAACATTCTGGTGAACTGCGAGATTCAAGCAAACCTATAATTAATCCTCCAAACAATGGTTGATCAGGGAGAGAAACTTCCAGAATTAGCTTATGCGGCCCTACTGGAGCTCTCCATCAAAAATCTTTAATCTCGCTGTGCAAACAGTTTTGACACTATTTCTGTGGAATAAATCAAATGCGTCAGCCACCCAGCCCTCTGTTGTTACGGGGGGAGAGGCGCTTTCAGCGTTAGACAAAACTTTTTGGTTATTGTTGTTGTTGTTGCTGTTGCGCGCTCTCGAAGTAACAAAGCTCAGCGGAAAGAAAGAAGAGAGAGAAGCAGATTGTGGTGAGCTTTACAAATTGGCACGGCCTTATCAGCTGCATTTCATGGTTTTCTGGAATCCTTTCAGAAGAGGCATTCCTTTGTAAGAGACGGTTTAAGCTTTATGCTATTTCAAGCTATATTTGCGAGTTTATGAAAATTGCTTTTTAGTTTCCCGGACACTGAAAGCATCGATATTGATGTTCACTTCTTGCGAATGTATCTTGCTGCGGGTGGGCGGCTGGAGTGTTCAGCTTTTCGCTTGCCTTTCCTTCCTTCTTCTTGCCACAGGGGAGGGTCCCCGGATGTTACCACTCCAAGCTCAAGGCACGGTTTCCTTTCCACATTAGTAAGGGCCCAGTATCAACCCCTCTGGCCAGAGGCAGACTTCCCTTTGGTCAGCTTCACTCGGTGAGAGCTGAGGATTCAACTTTTCTTTTTGAATTTCCCCAAATGTTCCTCCAAAGCCTCTCCTACTTCTGTTCTTCCTTACACATTCCTGGGGATCAAAGCCATGTTACCTGACTTTAAAAAGAAAATTGAGGTCTGTTGGTATGGCGACCTTATGGCGATGACCACAGAAATAACAATAACAAAAACCCCATAGTTTTCAGCTCTGGACACACCGGCAGGCATGCTGTCATTTGAACACCCACACGAACAATCCTGTTAAAGAATGTAATTAAAACAGTCTAATTAAACAAAACAAAATGTCTCAAATCCCAGACAATGAGTCATTTATTAAAATAATGTTTGACAGTGCAGAATTCTGGGATTCAGAAAATTTGAAATCTTTTCAGTCTTCATGTATTGAACATTAAATGTAGAATCATAGAACACACACACACACACACACACACACACACACACACTTGTCCTTAATGATAGGTAGTTAATGGCAAAAAAATGAAGTTTAGATTTTTTTCCCCTTTTTATTAAGGGTTACAGTGACGTGAAATGGATTGTAAAGGTTAAGAGTTCTATTTCCTGAAAAATATACTTTCTATAATATATAATATGTAATGTGTAATATGTAATATGAATATAGTAATTTATAATAGATGATATATGATACATGCTGTATGATTATGATACATGATATATAATATAAATATATAATAAATTATAACATAATATAAATAGAATATATTATAATAAATTATAATATAGTATAACATATACTATATAAACTATACTATATAATATATAAATACATATATACTATATGCATTTAAACAAGGCCTTGCTATGTATCCCTGGCTGACGCAGTACTCACTATGTCGCCAATGCTGCCTTCCAACTCGTGGCAGTTCCCTGTCTCCGCCTCTCTAGAACTAAGATTCCAGGTAAGCATCAGGATTTATTGAAGTCTTATGAAAACCCATGGTGGGGGAGTAGAGAAACTTGCTATTTCCTAAGGTTGGATGATGGTATTTCTGCTCTGGGTGAGTGGGGGAGACTCCGGAGAAACGAGGTAACCCTGATGGGATTCAATTCTCCCTAGTCTGTGAACTATCATCCTGAATGGACTAGAGCATGCTATAAATGTGGCTATCAGACTAGCCTATCTACCTACCCTTGTATCTGTGCATCGACATACGCATCTGTTGTCTGTCTACAGCCTGTCTCTATGATCTGTGTTTTTAGAGTTTATCAAGGTGGCGCGTGTTTGGGGCACTGGTACAAACTGGTGCAAATGCTGGCCTCGGGGTAATTAGTGAGGGGACCTCTGCTTTAGGATGTGCTGGAAGGCTGGAAGGCTAGAACGAGGAGGGCAAGGCTAGAACGAGGAGGGCTTGGTGTGTAGCCCAGGGGTTAGAGCGCTAGCTTAGCGAGCATCGTACAGGCCCTAGGTTCAATTGCACGTGCAAAGTGAATAAATAAAAAATAGAAAGAAGGGCTGGTAATCTGTACCCAGAGTGAAAGGAGAGAAACATGCTCAGTAGACTGTGCCTCTCCGGCAGGAAGAGAGCCTGGTGCACTGGACGTGGTGTTTTTTTTTTTTTTTTTAAGTGAAAATATTTGCTACGTATGGTGATATTAGGATGGATGTGTGTGTCAATGAGGAAACTTTTTTAATTATGGAGCGAAATTAGCTACTGTTTTAATTACTTAGAAAGCGATTATATTGGAGCATATCCCGCAACCCCACCCCCCCGTCCCCCAAACCCCCCTTAGGTTGCTCGAGCAATTTAGTAATTTAGTATGTTCAAGAACAGAGAGAGAATGGCTTCTTTAAAAAAAAACCGGGTTTCAGGAAAGTGGAATTCCTGCTCCTCTCTTGCATGACAAACAGCCATTTGAGTCGAGGAGGAACTCTGCCTGAGCCTTAAGTGCGATTAACAGTGAATTATAATATTTGGGGACGGCTCTGCGGAAGGCCAGGAGAGATGACCAGTAATAGTTGCAGCTTGTTTTCGCTATTGTTTGAACTTCTAAGCAGGGACATTTGAGACATCTACTGACTTAATTAAAAGCCCAGATGCTGGGAAATCTCGTTAGCCATCCTGGAAACACAGTGTCGTCTACAAAGCTTTGCTCTTGTGACTTCTCAAACAAGGACGGGCAAATCAGCCTCATAGACATGATTGTATGAACCATTCAAGCAAGTTATCTCAAACACCCGGAAGTGGACACTCCCCTTTACAGCCTCCAAGGGTTCTTCATGTGTCTTGTGCCTTATCAGTTTTACACTTCAGCACAGCTCTCTTCCATATGACTTAAACATTACCCTTAAAAAAAAAAAAAAATCCAGTTCTACCTGTGGCCCCAGAGTTGCCTCTGAGGGCTTTATTGTAAGGTAACAGTTGTAAACAGCATAGGTGATCCCGTGAAAAATTCCTATGATTCCTCCTTGGTTGCATGAAATGGAACCACAACCTACTGTGGAAACCAGTAATCACCCGGTGAGATTGTCAAATATTTTGGGACTGAGACCTGGGCCCTGTGAGGGGCGCTGGTTACAATGGAAGTATTTTGGCCATTTGATTTTCATGAGGGACTGGAAGGTTTAAGATGTGCTAAGGACAAGAGGTTTGGCTTTCTAATGTAAACACCATTATCATTTGGGAATCAATTAGCTCCTTGCATGGAGGGGAATGAGAGGTCTCTTAGACAACTATTGTGAGCTGGGCTATTTGCTTTAATTAAGAGGAGACAGAGTGGATTATTGTCTCCAGCAAAGGGGTTGGGAAAAGGCAGAAAATTACACTTTAGCCTCATAAGCAACAAAGCCCACGCAAGAGGCGTGGCCTGAGTCAGGCAGGTTGAAAGCAAATTAACTTTTAATCTGGAAACGCTAAATGAGGATGCCTGCACCCAACAATTAGAACAAAGTGCAAGGACCCTTCCAAGCCTCTTCACGGTTTGCCCTGTCAGGGAGATCTACTTGTCAGAGGTCTAGTGACAAAAAAAAAAAAAAAAAAAATTCAAATCAAATGTTCAGTGCGAAAAACGTTAGTAACAACATTTTCAGGGTGCTAATGTGAACCTTTCACAACGAACAATGGAGTGAAATTTTAATTGCTTGGTTTTATTTATTTATTATTCTTAAACTTTGGTAAACTTCCCATCTACCATCCTCATCCGACCGAGTGCCCATAATCTTTTCTCTTGCTAGGACTTGCCTGTGTTAACCTGTCACTGGGACCAGTTCAATTACCTTGACAGTACGTTCACCAATCCAGCCATTTAATAAATGAACAAATGCCAATGCCAACTAAATGTCATGGTCCCAGGTTCTGAGAAATGACAGGGAGTGGGATGCAATAGTTTTGTAGGGTGAGGGAGAAGCAGATGAAGGACGCTCTGTGCATCTAGGAGGAGCACCCAGTCTTGTCTTACAGAGTTGGGGCAGGTGACTAGAGATGACCTTGAATTTCTGATTCTCCTACTTCTACCTCCTGAGTTCTGGGATGACAGACAGGCTCACCAAGCCCAGCTTATGCCATCTACACCCCAACAGAATGCCTTCTAAGTTCATTGGAGCTAGAGCTCATGCGTGTGTGTGTGTGTGTGTGTGTGTGTGTGTGTGTGTGTGTGTGTGTGTGTTGGTGGTTGTGGGTAGTTCAGTTTGGCAAGTAGCTAGAAGGGGAGAAAGGTCAAGGGATCAGGACAGAAAAAGTCAGCCTAACTTCACTCCAACTCTATATAGGTCTTTGCAGTGTTTGGGATTTTGCATGTCTATGTTACCATGTCTAGAATTAACTGAGAGAGTAAGAGTAGCCCCCAAGGAATGTGGGAGGTTCGGGAAGCAATGAGGATAGCATTCCCTTGGTGAGTAAAAGTTGATTCCCAGGTAGTTTGGTTTTAAAAAGGAATTAGGTGCTTTGAATTGTGACCTAATTGGCATGACAGATGTTTTCCTCGCATGAGATTGACCATCTTGATCATATCTAATATTTAGTGATATTAAATTTTTCAAAATGTGTAACCATGGCCATTGTCTGAGCTTATGAAGTTGAAACTCGATGCCCGCTGGGTGGAACACGTTTCCATAGTCCCAGCTACATGAGACGTTGGGCAGAAGGTTTGCTAGAGGGCAGAGATTGGAGATTTTACTAGTCAACTACAATGACATTCCACCTACCTACAGAGGGGGTGGGAGATAGTTCAATTGGTAAAGTGTGTTCCGTACAAGCGTGGGGGCCTGAAATGAGACTCGCCAAACACACACAAAAGCTGGGTGTGAGTATATGAGTATAACTTTATGAATATGTGAGTATGAATAATTTTAGCACTGGGGGTATGGAGACAGGTGGATCCCTGCAGCTCTCTGGTCAACTAGCTTAGAAAATTGGTGAACTCTGAGTTCAGCTAAGAGCCCCTATTTCCAAAGATAAGATAAAGAATAATTGTGGAAGACATTTGATGTTGACCTCTAATTGGTCACACACACACACACACACACACACACACACACACACTACACATATGCGCACACACTGGCACATGTGTAAACACATCAAAACCTTGTTTCTATCATCACTTAATTTTTGACCAGGTCTGGTTGTGGTGCACTTTGGAGACAGGGTAAGAAGGATTGGAAGATCCAGGCCAGCCTAGGCAGTATAATAAGACCCCATTAGCAAAAAATAAAAAGACAGGAGATAAATAAAATAAAATAAAATAAAATCATGGTAAGTGCAAATGCAGAGTATAATCTGAATTTTAGTTTCGGTATTTTGTATCTTGTTTTCCTTTTTGCCTGGATCTTATATAGGCCAGGCTTGCCCCAAACTTGCTCTCTAGGCTGAAGAAGACTGTGATCTTCCAGCTCCTACCTCCCAATGTTACCACTCGGTTTTATGTGGCAGTGGGACTCTAACCCAGGGCTTCATGAATGCTAGGAAAGCACTCTGTTGGCAAAGTCTTATCCCCAGCCCCTGTATTGTAGAGGTTCTAACTGCATTAGGAAAGAAAGCCAACTCCAGCCAACTGGGATACAGAAAGATTTTTGTTACACACAGTGGTTTCCACTGAGCCAATTGTTTCTGGTGGTCTCCACTGGGATAGATCCGTTACGGGACTGAGCGTGCTTGTACCTTCTTTGTTAGCGACTGTGAATCAATAACGAACCCAGTGCTGTCTCCTTTCCCCCCTTTCCTCTGTGCACCACGTGCTCTTCACCTGGTTTATTTTCGTCTTGTTCCTTCAGCACGATGTATTCTGCAGGGGTGTATGGGTGCCGGCGATGTCTGACCGCCTCATGTCTCTTGTGCAGCTGTCCCAGTAAAGTTCCCTCAAAGGCCATAGTCATGTCAATGCCCTGGTTATCAGGGGATGATGGTGCCCCTGGAGCAGTGCCCCCATGTTTTACTTGGCTCAGTTGATTTCTGGGTTGTGTAATGGAAGCCTCGCTGGCTTTTGCCTTCGTTTACATTTCTCCTCTATGAAGTTGTAACTCTTTAGAGTGTGTTTTCAATTTGTTCCCATCTTCTAGTTGTACCAATAGTTCCTTCGCTCTCTCAGCAACATCAATGTACTATGCTTTCTAGTTCTATCTCATCCTGATTATAAATACCTTAAAAGTGGGATTAGGTCAGTATTTCCTAATAATCACCAAATATCATTTTGGCTTGATTCTTCCTTTGTGTGTTCGCATGTGTGTCTGTGTTTATGTGTGGGTATGGATATGGAGCATACTCAAGTAGCTACAGTCTTGTGGCAGCCAGAAGTCAACCTTGACTTTTATTCACATCACATATTGTCCATTTTTATTCTACTTTTGAGACAGGGTCTCTTACTGGCCTGGAGCTCCCTAAGTAGGCTAGGGTGGGTGGCTAGTGAGTCCTAGGGATCTACTTATCCTGCACCCCATTAGTGCTGGAATTACAAGTGCATGCCTCTATGCCCAGAGCTTTAAAAATGCATATACTGGGGATCAAATCAGGTCCTCAAGCTTGAAAGGCAGGCACTTGACCTCAACCTCACAAGGGCCAGGATTACACGCGTTGGCCACCACCCCACTCAGCTCCCTGGCACAGAATGGAAACGTCCTGGTAAGGGATTAGTCATCTTTTACTGATGAGAGCTACAGTGAGCGCGAAACTAAGGCAGGGATGACTAAATATCAAAGGGGTTTAAGAATTACGGATCACCCACTCTTGTCTGTGCGATGTACTACATCCATTTACTAACCTTACAATTAGAATGATAAGTATTGTCCATCCCATGCTGGAGCCGAGGAATCTGAGGCATAGAAAAGGCCTAAGGCCACCCGGTTAGCCAAGGCTGCATTTGGGGTTGAAATCTAGCTAAGGCTTTTAACCACCTGCTTCACGTCACATGTAAGATGTAAGCCACCCTGGTATAAACCAGCTGTGGGGACAGTTTTTACATATGATCTGAACACATTTCATATCCCACAGATAGGCCTGGCCAATGCTATTTCCATATCCAGGGTTGGCCCAAGGGTAACAATCATATAAAGATCAGGGAACAGTTAAGGGTGACTGGTTGCCAGCTATTCACTGTTCACTTGTGGCATGTCCTAAGTTTGGCCTTTCCTTCCTTCCTTCCTTCCTTCCTTCCTTCCTTCCTTCCTTCCTTCCTTCCTTTCTTCCTTTCTTCCTTCCTTTGTTCTCTTACCTTTTCTATTATCTATCTATCCATCCACCCACCCATCCATCCATCCATCCATCCATCCATCCATCCATCCATCCATCCGTCTATCTATCTATCTATCTATCTATCTATCTATCTATCTATCTATCTATCTATCTATCTATCTATCTATCCATCTCTATCCAAACAAGTCACTATAGTTATAAAGCTCTAAGTATGGCCTCTCTGGACAGTTTTTCTGTGTGAAACTGTTTTGCTCATCTCTGATTACTTCAGTCTTCCTTGATGACCAGTATTTGTATGGTTTGACAAAGAAGGAACTGATTTGGTGCTTAATCCATTATATAACAACTGGTAGGGTTCAATAGAGATGTTAGTCACTTCTATATGCTGAAAATATTTTTATATATATATATATATATATATATATATATATATAAATATATGCAATCCCAGCAGTCTGGGAAATAGCAGACAAAGGATTGTTCAAGGCTATCCTCTATTATCCTCTGTTATATCATGAGTTTGGGACTAGTATGCATTATAGAAGGTTCTTTTTTTTTTTTTTTAAAAAGGTTGCTGTAATATCAAATTGCTGCAAAGTTTTTCTAACCATTTGGTCCTGATGAATGGCTTGCCTTGGTGCCCACTTGTGACAAAGAATTCACGAATTTGAGAGATCCTCTTTAATCCAAGCACGTGGTCCTTTGGCCATTGTCTTGAAAGACAATCAGATGCTTTTCCCTAGACCTGAGAACCCTGCGGTACCTATGAAGTCTCACAGTCCAGGAACAGGACATAGTTTGCTGTAAGACTCTCCTCACCTCAAATCTGCTCCCAGCTCTTTGTTGTTTTTAAGACACGGAGATGAGCTTCCATTTTCCTGTAGACAAACAGGAGAGTAAAAATTATTCTAGTCATATCCGAGAGAAATCAGCCATCCTTTGCAAAGTTAATCACAGCCTTCCTCCAGGGCCTCACAGCTCTCTGGAAAGATTTTACTATTGCTGTTGTTGCACTACTAAAATATAGATTTTTCTAAACAGGCTAAATGCCTCTCGTTCTTAGAAATGCAGACCCAAGTCCTGTGAGACTTCATCTTTAACTTTTTCTTTATATTGCCACTTGAAAGGGCTGTAGGCTAGCAATGGGGTCAGAGAATCTCTCTGCCTCCTCCCTTCCTCCTCCTCTCCTCCTTGTCCACTTCCTCTCCTCCCCCTCCCTCTTCCTCCTCCCTCCTCCTCCTCCCTCCTTCTCCTCCCCCCTCCTCCTCCTCTCCCTCCCTTCCTCTCCTCCTCCTCCTCTTCCCTCTCTCTCCTCCTCTCCTCTCTCTCTCTCTCTCTCTCTCTCTTTCCACCGTATTCCTTTGAGACAAGCTCTCTCACTGGACCCCGAGCTAACCTGGTGGCCAGTAATCCCCAGAGAACTTCCTATCTCTCTATCCCACATAACCCTGAGGCTATAGACCACCATGCCAGCCTCTGAGAGGAGCACAATTCAGGTAGCCTTACACATAGTCTCTCATAACACAGGACTCAGTCATCATTTAAGAGATAAATAGGAGATGCCAACATGGGATTCCCAAGTGAGGTGCCAAAGGCTGGGTGGCTTCCATCTCAGACTGCGTGCTCTGGGTAAAGGCATCATAGAGCTTTCAGTCTTCTCTCTGCAGCTATCGGTATGGTGATTACACACATCCTACTAGCATACAACCAGCATCAGTGAGACATGTGCTGGGGAAGCCACCGTGAGAATGGGTGCTCCCGAACCTTGGGTATCTGCGACAGCTTAAGGCAGCTTTGTGAGGGAGTTAGAGCCAGAATTGTGCAGCTCAGTTCAGCTGTGCCGGGATTCCCAGTTGGGACATTGTGGGAAGGCTAATAAACATTTCCAATAACTATGGCTGTTTTGACTAGTTAACTTTAGGAGCATCCGATTAAGCGTCTGGGGATGACTAAGCAAGGGCTCCAAGCACTTAGTGCTCTTGCTTAGTAGCCCAGCTACTACCTTTTCTGTCCCACACAAACAGTAGGTTCTGCATCCCTTTCTGGGTTTAGTAACCTGGTGTGCTTATTTTGTCCCGGTTTCAATCGCCCTGTGTCTTAGAAGGGGGTCCTTTTCTGTATTCAAATTCATTTCCCAGAAAGCACATCAAGAGCGCAGCAATACTCCGAGCGTCTTAAAGATCTGATGAAACTTCTCGGGATTTTTACCTTTTAACCTCTCCGCAGCCGAAGGTTAAACTAGTCTTCAGCCTTTTCAAAGCTGTTAGTGATTTGCCTGGGCTACTGAACGCTTTGATTTCACTCAACACATCATTCAGCCTCCAGTGAAGCAGCGCCGATTCTGAAGCAAGAAACTACCCCAGCCTTGACAAAGGCCATTCAGAGTGATGGGAAAGGCTGCTCTCAGCTGACAGGCAAGCATCTGCTCGTGCCTCCTCAATGCCTCTCCTCAGGCTCCCACGGTACCCTCTTGCCCAGTTCTCCTGTTGTCCCCATCGGAAAATCCACAGTTACTACCTTTCCCAGCCTCGAATCTGCCTCTGGAGACCCAGGGAAGCCACCGGGACCATTGTTCGTTTGGCAAATGTGCTGCCTTTCCGGGGTGCGGAAGCTTGTGGGCGTCATTGGCTTTGGGACTCCATGAACAGGGGAAGCCCTGGGTATTGTGACTAGTGCCAAAGGTTAGCGGCTGTCCCTCCCCAGGGAGGCTTAGCGCTGGAATCATTTCTGTTTGCAACCCTATGTGTAACCCTGGCATGCAATCAACAGAGAAAATATTCATTATTGCCTGACTGTCTGCTGAAGACAATTTCAATTATTCTGGCATTTCAATGGATGAAGAAGCCCTTTAGGCTGGCCCGGGAGATTAGCCTTAAAGGCTCTGTAAATTAGCGAAGTTACAATCGGTATATTATCTGGTAGGCAGCTGCGGAGACGCCACAGCAGGCAAAGAGACAAATTACTATATTCCGCTTGTGGTTTTGATAAATCAATTTACAAGTTTAACATACGCATTTGTGAAAGAATGATTTTTTTTCCCCCTCTGCCTTTCTTAAATCACTTTTAACTGCCTGCACTCGAAGTTTCGGAGCCTGTAACTTGAATGGTTGGTTTGCCTTGCTGACGTTTTTGTTTTAAAGCCCAATTTCAGCCAGGAAAAAATATTGCTGGGGACAGAGCTCTGGAATTAATCTTTCCTAAAGTTATTCAAATAATATAATATATGGCAGTTAATCAGAAAATTCCATTTGCAGAAATGTGAACAATGTCTCATATAAAGGCTTTTTCTGTAATGGGATCTTTCTCATGTCTTTTCTATTCTAGATTAATTCTATGGTGATTTTGTATCTATATTCTTAAAACACATTTCACCAAACTTGTCTGATGTTATTAATAAATATAAAAATTAAAACAATCAACACAAGAACATATACCAATACTTTTTAAACAGTTGCATAATGAGATCTATCAATACTTTTTTTTTTATGATTCTGAATAATTCTGATATCTTGGGGCTCAAGACCACTTAAGCAATATGTGTGTTTTCATGTTATTTATTTATTTATTTATTTATTTATTTATTTATTCTTCAGACCCAGGCCTTATACATGACCACACGGCAGACTACCACCAGCCTACATCCAGAGCCTCAATAGTAGGCTTTTGCAACTTTAAGCAATTCTTTTAATGCTAATCAATATTTATATCTATGCATGAAATGACGTTCACACTTACCGAATATATTTAAGTTATTTTTACTTTTCAGACTTTAAGAAAAACAGTTAAGCTTTTAGCTAACACGAGATATATTTTTTTTGTTCTGTGTTAGATGGCTTCCTTGAAGCTTTGATTTTGTAATTGGATATGCGCTTTGGGAAGTGGGTCAAAGGGCTTCAACAGATACTGCTATATAGATATCTTTAAGGAAGTCTTATGAAAAGCACACAGTTTTAGTCTCAAATATCCAAGATGCCTTTTTCCTGCTTGCCTATGAAATTCAAAACAAATATATAAACTTCCAGAGGCAAGGATTTGCTTTGGGGGGAAAAATACTCCTAGATTTTTTTTTTAAAAGGATGGTCTGGTTTTGAATCCGTCCTTCTTCACTCAGTGTACTTAAACAATGTACTTAACATTTTAAGTTAGAATTTTAACTTAAAATATGATACTGGAAGCCGTGCATACAACTCAACGGTGGTCTGTTTGCTTTGAATGTACATACAAGGCCCTTTTTCCAATCTCCAGCACCATTCAAAATGATACCAGTTATCTGCTTGAAGGTCGAAGGATCTAGTTAAGTACACTGTGTCCGCACAACATTGGCCTGGGTTGTAGCTCTGAAGTGTTCGATTTACAAGGCTTCTACTCCATGCCCTGTAGACATTATCCAAGTGGTATTTATCAACGAATAATATGGATTTCATTTTAATTCCTGTCTTGTTTACAGAACTGGATTACACAGGAGAGACAGTTTCTTGTCCCTTATCATTCCCCAAAAGGGCCATTCCTCCTGATTCCCAAAGTCTGACTGTGGACATGACTTTGTGCCTTGTGCTGGTGTTGCCTCGTGGGAACTGCTGGGCTAGTTCGGGCAAGCATTTGCAGTTCTTAAATGGACAGTTTCAGACTGAGGAATTTAAGAGACAACCAAACAGAGTTTTAATGCCTATAAGATAATAATGAAAGACATTTATGAAAAAGAAAAAAGAATCCAGTCTGTTTGAAAGCTGAACTCCACACTATGTATCAGGACAGCAGATCAATGGTCAGTGGGCTAATCCTGCTTTACTTTCCGACCTGGGTTTGTCTCCCTGGTCCAGTGAGATCTTGAGGGCCCCCTGTGATCTGGTTAATGTTCAGAACCAATGTTTGAGTTTTAGACTAATTATGGGCCCACCACTGACATTTTCTCTATAATGTGAAGACTGGTGCCAGCCATAACTCAGTGAGATTTAACATAAAAGCAAGATAAAACAATTAAAGTGGGAGAATATTTGATTAAGTGGATCTCTGATTTATAGTGAGGTAAATTGAAATTGAAAGGAGAGTGAACTTTTTATGACAATCATATATTATGTTCATTATCAGAGACTCCGGATCCTTTTGTACCAAAAAAAAAAAAAAAAAAAAAAAAAAAAGGAAAGAAAGAAAAGAAATAAACCAGGTTAAGGAGAGTCAGTCTGGCAGGCATCTTCTCTTGAGTTATAGTTTCTTTTCATGGCCAAAGTTCAATAAATCATGTTTGAGAAAAGTCATCACAAAACACATACTCCATGGTTTGCGCAGGGTCTAAAGTGGGCTGAGGAGGCTGGGCTGTGCGAGCATTCTGCCTTGCCGTCGCAGCATGGCATGGCATACAGCTCAGACATCACACATTTGGCATTTGGAGAGCTCGTGACCCTGGAAGCATGCCGTAAGAGGTCTTGACCTGTGACTGAGGGTGCCTGAAGAATTTATATCAGACTCTGGAGATTGTGTCACAGCTCAGTCCCTCGTGTTTCTGAAGCTGCTTTTGTGTGTGCTTGTAGCATGCTCCCGACATCCCATTCTCCAGGAACCTGGCACTTACTTTTGTGTAAAGCAAAACAGCCTCTGCGGCAGTGGGCTAGCCCAGTGTAACAGTAACACAGAGGGGCAGGGCAGTAGAGGGGCAGGGCAGTGGGCTAGCCCAGTGTAACAGTAACATAGAGGGGCAGGGCAGTGGGCTAGCCCCGTGTAACAGTAACACAGAGGGGCAGGGCAGTGGGCTAGCCCAGTGTAACAGTAACATAGAGGGGCAGGGCAGTGGGCTAGCCCAGGGTAACAGTAACATAGAAGGGCAGGGCCAGCAGAGGTCAGAAAGGAATGATTTGGGAAATTCTGAGAGCTGTAGAAAGAGAAAATGGAGAGGGAGAGCTAGCTCAGTGGTAAAGTTCTTGCCCTGCATGTAACGGGACATGAATTCAAACGCCAGATGTGGAGGCACATTTGTAATCTCAACGCAGGGGAGGCAGAGACCGGCAGGTCCCAAGTCTCCTGGTCTCCATGGCCACTCCAGTCTGTTATTTGGTAAACTCCAAGCAATGAAAGACATTGTCTCTTAAACAAACAAGCAAAAGCACGTGGGGCAGGCAATGGCATCTGAGGAGCAACACCTGAAATTATCCTCTGGTAACACACACCATAGACATAGACATAGACATCATACACACACACACACACACACACACACACACACACACATATAATACACATACACACATACATATACACAACATATATAATACACACACATATACACATACATATATAATACACATACACACATACATATACACATATACATCATGTACATGTACATCATATACACATACACATATACACATACACATACATTTTCATACCTGCATACCAATGAACATACTACATTCATATATACATACATATATACATAGACAAAAATAAAAAGAAAATTAAAATAGAGAATGATTTTTTTTTTAAATTTTATTTCTCTCCTGGAAGCCGGTGTGAAGGAGGTTTGGGGACATGCCTGCAATACAGGACAACCATCAAGGGTACAGATTGGCTCTACAGGCTCCTCCTGTCCTCCCCATTTTCCTATGGGTACTTTCAAGCAAAGCTTTAAGAAACAGAAAATCACAAGGTGTCTCTGCCTTTGCCTAGAATAAATGCGACTCACCTGACTGCTGGACGAGGGCTTTGAGCCTTCGTTGGAAGAACTAAGTTGCATTCATTATTTTTTTACCCCAATGTTGATTTACTTGCTGTGCTCTGTTCTCCCTTCCTTCCTTTTGAATATGAAGGAGTCACCCAAACAATTAACAACGTTAACAAATCCAAGCTGAGCCCTGACCCTGACATCCTCAACCAGGTGTGTGGTCCAAGGCCAGTCATAAATTTCTCTCGGGTTGCTGGCTTTCTGTGCTCAAAAGGTGGGTTTGAGCAGGGGGATGGGATGGCCACTGAGGTCTTCAAAGTCTTCTATGATTGTTGTTTCAAGGGAAGGAAACTTGGCACTGCTGTCGGCTGCCTCTGCTGCAGAAGTTAGATTACTAACAATACTGGTTCCCTGGATGCTGATGGACAATTAGTCTAAGTTAGGGAAGGTATTTTCCACTTTTCAAAGGAAGCGGTTGTTGAAATTCCTGTAACCAAGGCCTACTGAAGTGTACAATGGAGATGTTGTCATTGTGGCTGTCATTCAAGGGAGCAAGACATTGGCTCCAGTTTTGTTGGTGTACCTTTCCCTGCCAAGTCTTCACCATGGTATTGAGGGTGGCTCCTGCCATCTGCTCATCCTTTTGGGACCCTGACATTTTGTCTCTTTGATACCTTGGCTCAGGACACCTGCCTCAAAGGCATTCTAAAGCCTTTGTGAAATGGAAAAGAGTGTGGAAAGAAACTGGGGGGCTCTGCAGAGCTGAGAGGCCAGTGGGTATGGGAGGGGGGAAGAAGATAGAGGTCTGTGCTTACCTGAAATTCACTGTATAGCCCAGGCTGGCCTCAAACCCACACTAACTCTCAGCTTCCCAGTGTTGGAATCACAGGCATGCAAGCATGTCCAGCAGAAATAGCCTTTCCCAAAACAAATTTTCCCCAATAATGTTGTATATCTCAAATATTTTAGGCACCCAATAACATCCTCAAGGACTCCTAAGGAAATGCATCATGTGGGTATGAGAAGACATCTGCTCAAAGCGTCCAAGGTCAGCTACTCCATCAATCCTTGTGTGTCTTCCTCCTGCTACCACGAGTTTTTCTGTGTGGTTTTCAGAGCTATCAGCAGAGACATCATGCCCACAGGTCCTTTGAGGAGTGCGGGCCTGGGACCAGTCTCTTCACTTGCCCGAGTAGGTAAAATTGGGTGTCAAAGCTACAGTGAAAGGGAAATGAGATCACATGTAGGAGACTTTCCATAGTTTAAACTATAATGTACAAATAGAGCATAGCTCTTTTTCAAACAGGTAAGTTCTCAAAATTGCTCTCCCCCTTACTTGAAGAGGTGTCTTGACAAAGAAAAACATATATATATATATATGATAGATGGTAGCTAGATAGATAGTAGATAGGTGATGGATAGATAGGTGGTAGATAGATAGGTGGTAGATAGATAATAGATAGATTGATAGATAGTTGGATAGATAGATAGATAGATAGATAGATAGATAGAGTCTAGGGAACGAGAAGATAAGATTCTCCGCAGAAGTGCTGCAGTCCTTGTGCATACTGGCACTGAGAGAACACCTCCTATCAGCTGGGGAATGGATGAGAAAGGAACCATCAGAACTAAACAGGAAGACTGAATGCTTGAGGGAAATATCCAGAGACATGAAATTAGTCTGTAAGTTGTCAGACTAATTGGAAGATTATGAGAGAAATTTGGGGATTCTCTGGGACTCTCTAGAGCCGAAGTGATGATGACTTCATACAATGGTCATCAGACATTAGCAGCTCTAGAAAAACAACAACAACAACAACAACAACAACAACAACAACAACAAACAAGTTAAAGGAAATAAAGTAAAAAAGGGAAATAAAAAGGCAGTAAATCATGTGTCTGGACCTTGAAAAAGTTTTGCTTAAGAATCAAAAGCAGGGGTTGGGGATTTAGCTCAGCGGTAGAGCGCTTGCCTAGCGCGCGCAAGGCCCTGGGTTCGGTCCCCAGCTCCGGAAAAAAAAAAAAAAAAAAAAAAAAAAAAAAAAAAAAGAGAATCAAAAGCAAATTCAAATTTGACCAAAATTATAATGTGACTTCATTGGGAGGATGGAGGCTGGGAGATGGAATGGTCATGAGAGAAAGACTTTTCAGAGCAGGAAGACAGGACAGGTGACTGGAGGAGGAAAGGGAAGGAGCGACCACTCACTGATTACTCATGAAGGAGCAACTACAAGTTGATTGCTCACAGAAAGGTAAATACTGCTCGGAACAGCAGAAGGACCGCAACAGTTGATGTGGCTGGCACCAGAGAGATTTCATCTGTTGTGGGGAAGGGACGCAGCCTCCTATTTGCTCTTCTGAGTTTTATAGCCCTCTCTAGTTTCGTCCCTCCCACCCCAGGGAGCCTGAGTTTACCTCTCCAGGTTCATCTTCTATCATGGCCCCTCTTTCTTCAATGCTGTCTCACACTGTACTGCAGATTGGGATCTTTGACCTGATCTCCTCTAACCCTAAAACCATCCCTCTCCCTCCCTCATTGAATTTTTACTCATTCCCCTGATGGCCGCTGCATCTCCACAGAACGACTGTCCACCTTCCTTATCTAAAATGTTCTGTCTGGGTTTCCATAGCAATAATCCTCTCTGCTATTTCTTGTCACCATTGTGCTTGAATCATACACATTGGTGGTGTTTGATTTCATCAATAGTTCTCTTCCTTGGCAAAGATGTCTTAAGTGATTGATAATAGTGGTGGTTTGTGGACTTCTTGGACAGGGGAAATACTTATGTTTTTAGAACGGACTAGCATGCCACCATTCTTTTTCTTTGCCTCTCTGAATCTCTGGCCACTACAAATGTCTCTGGGATTGTGCACACTCATGCCAGTGCATGCTCATGGATACACACACATCTGCACACTTGAGCTCCAGGCTCCAGCATTTCTATTATCAGGTGATGAATTAGTGTGCTACCCTCTCGAGCTTTTCTGTCCAAATCAGTTTTCTTCAAAGGTTCACAAGTAGAAACACGGATATGGGAGTTCAGGGTGGGTGAAGATGTGGGACAGAGGTGACATGGAGACCTGGTAGCAAACACATCCATAGAAGCTTGGTATATGCTTGAATATGTAATTACATGTTCAAATTTCTGAGGTAATATGCCACATGCTGCCTCCTGTGGTTGTCCTGAAAGTCTGGTCAGTGGACTACCTTATATGTAGCTGCTTCACAGAATCAACTTGCTACTTTTGATGTATGTATGACCATGGTGGTAAAATAATCACACACACACACACACACACACACACACACACACAGCACACATACACCCACACACACCACACCACACCACAGACACACACACCACATAGACACACACACACCACACACACATACCACACACACACACACCACACACACATACACATACCACACACACAGACACACACACACACACACACACACACACACACACACACACACACCATTCTACTGGAGCAGCTGTGGGAGCAGTAAGTGGCTTCTATGATGCTTACAGATAGGGTGTATGAGAAGGAAGTGTTAATGGATTTGATACAGAAACAGAACGATCTTATCCCTATTGAAATGGGAGACTATAGTTTCCCTGAAATTAAGGTAAAAACTAGAGCTTCAGTGGTCAGTTGGTCTAGGGGTTCAGTATAAATGGAAACAGAACAAAAGACCATATAAACCCCTTCCTTCTGCTGGCCAAATTGCAAAAACTTAGAGATTTCTGCCTCAGAATGATTTTAACATCAGACTCATTTTCTTTCTGATGAAGAAGGGGGCTTCCTCTCTGCAGTTCCTCTGCTGTCATTTAGGAGGGGAATTACTCATCAAAGTACACGACAGTCAGGCTGCCAAAGAAATGTTCCTTATGCCCCCAGCAAGACTACACATTTCAATTGAGCACACTGCTGTTTTAGATGTTTCCTTCTGAACCTTTCTTACAATGGTATTGATAAAGATAGTCTCAGTGGATGTTCTTATTTTTTTCTGTTGCTGTGTTAAACACTCTAGCCAAATCAGCTCTGAGGAGGAAAGAGTTCATTTCGGCTTACCGGTTTGAGTGTATCAGTGAGAGAAGTCACAGCAGGAATCTGGATCTAGGAACCATGGAGTAACACACTGCTTCCTCACTTGCTCTCTGGTTTGCTCATGGCCTCATGCCTAGCTAGCTTTCTTACACAGCCTATGACCCTTTTGGTAGGGATGGTGCTGCCCACAGTGGGCTGAACTCTCCTAAATCAATTAATAATAAAGACAAGCCTTCATAGACATGCCTGCAGACCAACTTGATAAACACAAATATTCCACGGTGACTGTCTTATTTTGGATGATTTTTAGTCTGTGTGAAGTTGACAATGAATGCTAGTTAGGACAAATGACAATAATAAATGTGACCAAGAGAAATGCCTTATTTTATAAATTGCTTGCTATCCATCTTTCTGCTTTTACCTCCTTAGCTTTAGGATTACACTAGGGAGCCCCATATCCAGTTAATGTATGCTAGAGACCAAACCCAGGACTTCCTCCATGCTAGGTAAAGCCACCCTCTACCCATTGAACTACATCCTTGGGCCAAAGTCTTGGCTTTTGATGTGAAGCAAGACCAATGCAAATAACAAACAAATAACAAAGAACCTATGCAGGTGTGGTGGGGTCATACCATCTCCTCACTAGGAAAGCTGAGGCAGGAGGAATGTAAGATCAAGGCTAGCCTTAGCAACATAACTATTTGGAGGTCAACCAGAGGTAGATCTCCTTCAGTCTTCCTACCTCTACCTCCTGAGTTTTGAGATTACAGTAGTGAGTCCCCATACATAGTTTATGTATTTTGGAGACCTTATGCATGATCAATCAATCAATCAATCAATCAATCAATCAATCAGTCAATCAGTCAGGAAAGGAAGGGTTAAAGGGAGGAAGAAGGAAGGGAGAAACTAATTTCAACAAGGTCTCTGGCAACAGCTCTTCTGGCAATTTGCCATAAACCCCTGTCCCTGCCCCATGTTTGCCTTCTATTCAGCCTTGTTTGGCTGCTTCTGTCCTTGGTCTTTTGCTTTCCAAGTTCTGGGCCCTGGGTTCCTTCCTCTGCCAGCCAGGGGTTACATGAGACCCTGTTTCAAAAACAATAACATGGATAACAACAAAAACAAAATAAATAAATAAATAGTGTGAGTTTAGAACACTAACTATAATAATTAGATAAATAAAAACAAGCCAACTATCACTGCATTACATGCTATTAGCTTGCATAACTTTACCAAGGCATACATCGTCTTTACATTTATATTTTTGACAATTATTTGCCCCTTGATCTTACCATTAAAATACACATACATTCACTATTTTAAGAAAACACAGGACACTTATCTATTCATTTTCCATCTACTTAGTGCCAATGGCAGAGATTGAAATTGATGATTTTCAACCTTCTTCTCTGAATCCCTCAAATCAGAATGCTTAATTTCAGCCATGTCTATGGCCGCCCAGGCACAGGCCTGGGTTGTGCCCTCCCTTCTATCTTGGTGTGGCTGTGTCTAAGATCGAGCTGACAGCAGGGAGTCTTAGCTCCTCTTTCCCCTTCTCGTTCTTTTGGGCTGGAATGCAGAGTTAAAGGCTGGTGATTGGCAGCCATTTTAGAGCATCTGACAACATTTTAAAGACATGGCAGAGTAGTTAGATAGGAGATTGAAAGCCATATATTAGTTTTGGTCAGCTCACATCCCAACACATTTATATGTGAGAGAGAAAAATCAATTTGTGTCTTGTTAAAACTACCAGTGGGGCGTGGGGAGATGGATCCGTGGGTAAAACTGCTTACAGAACAAACCTGACAGCTTGGGTTTGGATTCTCGGAATCCACTTAAAAGCTGGGTGCAGTAGCTCCTGTCTGTGATCCCAGCATTCCTGTGGAGGGAGAGGAGGGAGAGGTCTCAGAACAAGATGGAAGGTAAGGATGGCTATCAAAAGAACACGCCAGACCATGTGTGTGGCTGCGTGCACACACAACATAGAACACACACACACACACACACAACTAAAAAACCAAAATGACTGCTATTTGTTTAATAATACATCTCTAATCTAGCGAAATTGAACTGGTGTACTACTCAATGTAACTTCAGGATCAGTGACCGACGTAGAATCGCCAAGAGGTCACCAACTATTTTACAGATGGGAGAATTGATCCTCCAAACCCCTGAGGATCTAGACTTTTATTTTCTGAGATTCCAGCCAAATTATTTAGAGGTTTTTAATATGCTAACCAATGCCAACCATGTCAACAAATGAACAGCAACAAAGTAACGTAATGGCATTTTGGAATGAACAGAAGGCAAAACTAATTCAATTGACAAACAGGAAGTGAGATATATATATATATATATATATATATATATATATATATATATATGAATGATGTGTACATATGTGTGTGTAGACATGAGTGCAAGTGCCAATAGAGATCAGAAGAAGACACAGAATTTCCTGACACTGGAGCCACCTGACATGCACATTGGCAACTGTAGACCTTTCCTCTGCAATAGGAGTGCATGTTACTAACTGCTGACCCACATCTCCAGCCCATACGTTTTGTTATCATTTTGTTTCCCAAAAGAAATACCAGTTAAAGGAAACTGAAACGGTTGGTGCTTGAGTTTGGGGAGGGAATTTTGTTACTTGCAGAGTTTCCATTTGTGTGGCCCGGACTAGTCTCAAAGCCACTATCTTCTGGCCTAACATATCCAGGTGCTGGGATTTTTAGATGTGCATCACCAAACCCAGCATTTTGGAAACATCCTTCTCCTGTGTTCCTTGTATTAGCATCACAGCAACAGTCACAGACAGCTTCTGTATTTAATTAACTAACAAGTAGTCCGATAGTGACGTTAACATTTCTGTGTCCTAACCGAATCCCAACACCACAGTTATTTCTCGTGTCCTTATGTGGACCCCGAGGCACAGCGATTCTGCTCACCAAATGTCAAATCATAAAGACACACCACACACTGATGGTGGTGAGGAGCCTCTGACTGTGGCACTTGCTAGGGAAGAGCATTTGTGTTGCATCCAAGGAATCCCTGTAATTGCGCGATGCTGAGACGAAGGAAGTGAACCTTGTGCGATGCAGGCAATAATAATAACACCCTGTGGTGTTGGGCAAGACTGGGGAATCTCACAAGCTCTACCTATAAGGCAGAGCCAGGGGCAAGAAGCTCCACAGAAAGATCCAGGGAGCACAAATAACCCGAAGGGTGGGCCTATGGATCCCTCTCAAGTACCAGGAACTCCAAGTAGCCATTTCACTTTTTCCTGGGTGTGGTGGTGACTGGAATTGTCCCTCTTGCTTAACGTGTGGACTTACATCTCACAAGTCTGGTAGCTCTGTTGTCCAGGTTTGCTTTCAGAATTAGAAGTCTGGGACTCTGAGTTGATGTTCTGACCGAAGCAATCAAATACTTCCCCTGAATGGCCTGGGTATTAGACCATGCATTCTGAGTGTTCATGTCCATGTGCGTGTGTCCATGTGTGTCTGTGTGTTTATATGCCATACATATAAATGTATGTAGATTAGTAGAATCTCGAGTCTCTCTCTGTTTAAATGGAGAGAATTCAGACGATTTGCTAACTTTTCACGGTTTGGTCTTTACCTTTGTTTGACTGTTGCATGTGGTGGAAAGTTGCAGCAGACCTCATTAGAAAGACATTAACTTTGGAGGCGACAGTGGGCACACATTTCCTCCTTCAGAGGGACTTGAGTAGATTTCAATTAATTGACCTCAGGGTCTTCCTAGCCTAGCTTATCAAAATGGAAAACAATATGGTTTTCTGGAAAACCTTTCAGGAGGCCAGTGGGACACACCTGTGTTGCTTTCTGTGGAGGTCACATGGGAAGGACAGAAAAGAAAGACTCTTTTTTTCCGTTCTCCCCGTTTCTTCAGGGAGGAAAATGAAGCGCCCAACAGCCATTATTTTGACCAGTATGTTATTTTAATACTTGCCACTCTCAGGGTCTGCACAAGGAAATCAACTCATGAGTCTGGAATGTTCTTTGCCCAATAACTGAGGCCACAGCATAATCCTACCCTGAGGTGAACCATTCCACACTGGCGGAGCATAGTCCTTCTCCTATGAAGCTCTCCATGGCCCCGAGGTGCTTTGACGGCCAAGGGTACTGTCTCCTCCGAGTGAAATTCTTCCAAATCACTTGATGACTGCTTACAGTTCTTCAACTATTTTTGTGGCCCGGTCATAAAGATTGACGACTATAGCCTCCTTCTTTGTGCTGGGGGGAGATTTTTGCTTTTAGTTTTCCTGGATTCCCTTGATTGACCGACTAGATATGTGTTCAATTCGGTTGCCAGCTGGTCAAAGTAGCAATAGCAGGGGGTGTAACGCCCCAACCTAGGCTCTTGTGAATGAACAGCAGCTGGGATTAAGTGGGTGGGATGCCATTTGCTTTCTGGGCCGCATAGAAAGGACGCCCTTTTTTTCTCTCCTTGTCTCTTCATCAAAGGGCAGGCTTGCCATGCGTGTGCTTGTGATCGGGTCATAATGGTCAGTCCTCTGAATTCAGCTTCAGGTGGTGATACAGGCCTTCCAGTGGGTGAGCTGTCAGCTGCTCTCAAATAGTGTCATGAGGCTGGCAGCTAGGCACTGAAGCAGTTTCTATGTCGTTGCCAGGGATGCCACATTAAATACCCCAGTGCTCTGTGTCCAAAATGAGGAAAAAGTGACATTCTGACTTCCCCTGTGGGAGTGGAATACGTGATTCACAGGCCTTCTGCAGCATTAATCAGGCCTTGTTTACATGGAAGGGAGCCAAAAGAGCGAGAGCCAAGAAGGTGTGTTTGGAAAGCCAAGTGGTGATGTCATCTGTGCAGAGCGGCTCCGGCAAGCCACTTACTCCTCTAGATGCCTTGTACAGGGCCGCAGGAGCAAATCCTAGTTAAGTGTCTTGGGAACACCAAGGCGCTTCACCCCGTGCTTGGGAGTTACGTGGTTTTTACTATGACTCGTTTGCCGTACTCGAGTACTCACATCATTTGCCTGTGCCTAGCCCAGCCAAAAAACTCAGCCTCATCTTCCGGTAAAAGGGCAACGAGAGAGTCTTAGATGCTTGTAAGGCCACCCTCAGCTAGGGATGTGGGTCTCCCCGCAGACATCACCAATAGACTGTTAGTGTCGATCCCATGTTAGCAAGGATTTTAACTGGGTATGATGATTGCAGAATACTTTTTATTTTTTAAGCAAAAGCTTACGTATCATAGATTTTACTTACACTCATTACATAGCTGAGGCTGCCCTTGAACTCTTGGTCATCTTGCCTCTCCTCTCAAGTCATGGGATTACAGGTGTGGACGATACCATGCCAGGTATGTGTGGTGCTGGGGACTGAAGCCAGGGCTTTCTGCTAAAGTTTTGCGCTTTTAACCTTTTTCATTATTTCAAACAATGCAGGCACCAGCTATTCCTTTCTTTCCAGTGGAGAAGCTGATCTGGTGTCTATAAAGGCAAGCAGGAAAGAACTTGGGATTTGGATGCAAATATTTCTGTTCGAAGTGTTGACTTGGGCAGTCTCCTGTATCGGAGACCTGCTTATCACTCCAACATGGATCCTATCCATTCTACCCTTAGTTGAGTTCGTGTATCAAGCCCTGAATTGTTAGGTATCGAGGCCACTACTGTGAGTGAATGGCCATTCTCCTTGTCAGGATGGAGTTTAGTCACTATAATCGGTCACTATGGTCGAGTCTCTGTGGCAGGCAGAATGGAGCTTGGGTATTTTAGCAGAATCACACCAATGCCTGAATTAGAGCCATTGCTTTTGTGGGGGGGGTCTTTCAATTTGGGGGTATTAGTTTCTTCAATTTAAAGTGTAAAGGCCTCGAGTTGGAGTCCTTGTCTATTTTAAAGGCATGCTAAAGACTGAAATGGAAGATACTCTTTTAAAAGCAAAAGCCAACACAAAGACTGGCAGTATCGCTCAACAGAGCACCTGCTTACCTGTGGTCTCTCCACCTGGGAAATAAAGAGAAAAGACCACAGTGATCCTGAAAGAGTGTGGTTAGAGTCCTCCTTGAATAGTTGGCCAATTTGGTTGTACTTTGCACACAATTGTTCATGTAAATGAGAATATTTTATGTAAATCGAGCAAAGGGAAAGAATTGTTTACTTAGCCAGTGAGTCTAGGCAGCAAGAGAATGGCATCTCACTTCTCTCCGGGGTTCATCTCTGTTCGCAGGTCAGCAGGGAACCTTTTGGCTCTGTCAGGCTAACCTCGGTCAGTGCAGTAAAGGCTTAGATAAAATAATGAAGAGGCCCATTGGGAATAGCAGGAGCACACTGGTCCTTATGAGAGATTCCTTTGGGAAAGTTTGCTTTCAGTGTTAGACAAATGACAAGCGAAAGGCAGCGGGGCTTGAAATAACCTGGCTTCTTGGAAGTAGAGATTCTACTCTCTGATAGGAACTGACAGAACACTTAATCTTCTGAGACGGAAGAAAAATGGAGTTTCACACAGGTTAGGAAACTTCCAGAACACTTTAAAACCAAGGCTTTCTTGGTTAATTTTTTTTTTTGTTTTTTAAATTCTCTCTCTCTCTCTCTCTCTCTCTCTCTCTCTGTGTGTATGTGCACATGCTCTCGTGTGTGTCTGTCTGTCTGTACACACTTACATAAGTAACTAGATCCTCTGGAGGTCTGAGGAAAGCTTTTGAGATTCAGTCTGCCCTTTTCAGAAGGTGAGTCCTGGGGACTGAACTCAGATCATCAGAACCGGTCAGCAAAGTGCCTTTACCCACAGAACCATCATACCGGCCTTCCATCTTGCTTTGGCGTGGACTGTGCTCTCCCTGGGGTAGGGCCTTTGCTCTGTGCCTTCCTTCACGGATTCAGGGCTTTCGTAGCAGCACGTGTTCACCGAACTCTGGCCACTTGGCATGGAAATCCAGCTGCGTCTCTTTAACAGGAAGGCAGGCCATTTTCTTGTCTCTTGAAAACTATGTTGGTCAACTATCTGACTGAAAGTTGACTGGCATTTTGATAGGGAAGAAATAATGGGTTGGAGGGCCTCGCAAATAAGTCTCTGTCACAAGTAATGACGTCTTTCCATGATGACATTGATGACATGCTCCCGTCAAATAGAAAGTACCAGAGACTAATGAAAGGCGTGAACTTTGGTTGCTAGCCACTCAAGCCTCACACCCTTTTTGTTCTTTGTTTGTTTGTTTGGGTTTATGTTATTGTTTCAAGTACTATAGACCTCATTTCCCCCTTATTGTTGTTACAAATTAGTCTATATTGCCCGACGGAAGTAGGGGGTCTTTAATTAGTCACATATCATGGCTGGCTTTAGATATAGCTCAATTGTTACAACACTTTCCTATGAGCTTCTAGTTTCAACATCCAGTAACAACCCCTCCCGAAACACACACACACACACACACACACACACACACAGAGGCACACAGGCACATACACACACAGAGGGACACACACACACACACACACACACACACACAGAGGCAGACATACACATACACACACAAACAACACAACACACAAACATACACACACAAAAACACAAGCATACACACCCAAACAAACACACACACCCACCCACACAGGCACACACACACACACACACACACAGCCAGGCACACACACACACACACACACACATGCCCACATCCTGAATTGTAACTTAAATAGCTATGTAATTTAATCACCCAAAAATGGTAAATTGTTCATTGTCAAATTTTTAGTGTCTGGATGTATACTAAATTAAAGTAAAAAAATTGCTAAGTATTTTCTTACTGGCTACAGTAGTCGCAGCCATCTAAAGTTCCTTTCAGGGGACATGGCATTTTTCATTAGTATTATGAGCACAATCAGGAGTCAGCAATGACAAATTCTTGTGTATAGTTGGAAGCGAAGGAAAGAAGTCTCTCTTAGGCGTAATTATGGAGCAGACAGTTTACTTAACTTGGGAATCTTTTTAACGTCAGCAGGGAAATGTCTGAGTGACTGTTATGGAGTCTTTCAAACTGGCCATGTGACTTCTTCAAAGAGCTCTATGCAGAGTGCATGCTGTCTGTCAGACACACCCTTTAAATGCTGCTGGAGCTGGGGAAAAGCCTGATCCTGAGAAGGATTAGGAGCCGAATGCTTGGGTGATCTATGAAAGACTCGTACATTCAATCTAATGTTCAGGCTGAAACTTCCTGCGGTCTACCCTGTTCCTAGCATGAATAGACCTGGGTGCTTCCAAGCTTGGCCAGAAGCCCCCACCCCCTTGTAAGAGTCAATAGAGAGCCGAGTAACTGGTCCAGGTCCTAAAAGTGAGAGACTCGGTGCTCAGGCCTAGACGGGACTTCTGTGCTGATCTCTCGACCCTTCAGGCTCAAGGAACCTTGAAGAAGGGGAGGAGGAGGGAAGGGTGGAGATGGGAGGACTGCTGTGCGGTGATTGCCTTTTGGTTATTGAGATCATGGTTTCACAGTTGCTATGGTGACAAGACCTGCCAAAATCCCTGCAGGGACAGGGCAGATCTTCAGGCCCTACCCATTAAAGAGCAGCTAGTGTCACTGGACACTGCCGGAGAAGAAGAGTCCTTTTCACTGAGGATGTGGCCACTGGCAGGGTTTCCATGCACACATGGACGGCTCTAACTGAACTTAGTGGTTTATTATAAGAAAAAGTAGGGCGTTGGTTAAAAGAGAGAGTGTTGAAGCTTTTCGGGGGGGGGGTTGGAGGGAGGAATGCACGGGGGTAGACACGATCAATCGCGACTCATGATAGACATGTGTGAAATGTAAAAATTCCACTACTGAAATGACTGGCTGCAGGTGTCTCCCACCTATGGTGGCAATTTTTCAGTCCCAGACTTTTCCTTTGGCCCAGACTCTGTATCCCATCTTGTTGCTTACCACACAAAGGAAAAGAACCAACAGGCAGTGGAGGGAGATGTCCACCCCAGCTCCAAACTGCCTTGATAGCTTGACCCAAATTTCTTTCTATACATAGATGTTTTATAAAACCGCCACCTCCCCCACCTTCTTTTTTTTTTTTTTTTTTTTTTTTTTGTCTCACAAGTTCTCACAGCGCATTTGGGTTAGCTCAGAAGTGCCAGTGTGTGGGATGTGAGACAGGGTAGGGTTGGGGTGATTCTTATGACTCCATTGTTTTGTGGCCTGAGGCTGGCAGTGTTATTATTCAATGGAGAGACTGAAATGAGCAGACACAATTTTCTTAGAACTGCTTTGAGCAGAGGTACCCAACACTTGTGATCTGAGTGGCCAAAGGGAAAGTGGTTTTTCTTGTGAGTTCTGGGACAGTTCATGCTGCCTCTATAAAAATCCACTGTTGGGGTAGAGGAGATGGCTCTGTAAAGTGTTTGTAAAGTCCTGAGAACCTCAATTCTGTTCTCAGCACCTGTACAAAAATCCAGCTGTGGTAGATTGTAATCTCAGCCCTGGGGAGGCAGAGACAGGAGGATTCCCAGAGCCTACTAGTCAACTCAGCCTACTTGGTCAACTCTGGGTTCCACTGGAAGATTCTGCTTTATAAATCGAGTGGACATTCCCAGAGAACAGCAGTTAAAGCTGACCTCTGATTTCCACATACGCACGAACATTTGAGGAGACCAGGGCACATGCATGCATATGAGAAGCGACATATTCCCATGTGTGTGCTCATTCACACAAAAGAAACAAAAGTAAATACATGGAATCATGTCCAGCTCCCTCCTCTTACTGTGAGTGGCAGAAACGGGTCATACAGAAAGCTGTAGCAGGCTGGATCTCATTCAGCTTGCCTGTGCCCCTGATTCCCTCATACCATCCCTTCGCCTTGGGGATGGTGTGGCAGCACCGTATCCTCCCTTGCCTATTCAATGATGATGACATTTGAACTAGGCCTCCTTGCCCTTTCTATCCCCAGAAAGTGAAGGCTTGGGACCAGGTAGAGGAGGGAGGCTGGCAGCATTTGGGAGGGCAGTGGCTTCATAGAACCCTCAGTCCCCGTCCCCTCTGCAGCAGAGTCACCAGTGTATGTGACCCTTTCGCTGGAGTGATTCTCAGCGTGAAGGCTCAGATCCTTGGCATCTATTTGCTTTTTGAACTCTGCCAATTTGAAGTCAGATTCTAGTTGGGATGTTTTAGCCATATCAAGTCAACTACCGTTGATCTGTTTGGAATTCTAGGAATGCCTCAGAGAGAAAGGGGAAGAGTGAAGGGAAGAAGCTCAAGGATGGTTGCCTTGTTGCCACTTTGTCCTGTGACTAAGACTACAAAGCTACCCATGGAGAGGTATTTTAAGTTGCTATGATCAAGAATCTAGGAATTCATGATCATGAGAAGAAATGATGTGGCTCCCATACCTGGTCCCTCAATTTTTGAAGCGCTGTTCTTATCCATTCATTTAACCCTTCCCCATCATTGTCTTATTATATATTATATTCTATATATTACATAGTATATCATATACTATGTACTATATACTGTGTATTATATATCATATTATATATTATACACTATATACAATATTATATGTTACATATTATATATTCAAATGTGAGTGTGAGCACATGCCCATTTACATGTAGGTGAGATTCATTCCTAGGTATTTTGCTGTTTTCATTCACAATTACAGTGTCTGGAGAGGTGGCTTCGTGGTTAAGAATCCTTGCTGCTCTTGCAGAGGACTTGGGCTCGGTTCCCAGCACCCATGCGGCAGCTAAGGACTATCTTTAACTAATTCTAGTTCCAGAGAATCTGATGCCTCCTTCTAGCTCTGCCGCCACCAGGAAAACATGTATGACACATGTAGATATATGTTAAAACATGTAGATATATATATTTAGGCAAAACACACAGGAAGGTAAAAGGAAAACAAACAGATCTTTTAAAAGTTGAGTTTTGTAAAGTAGCATCTTCTACGGAGAAGTTGATCCCCCAATTGCTCGCCATTGCTTGCAGTAAATATCCATGCTTAGCCTGTCATCAGAGTTGGGCTCAGACTGTGATCTCAGGAAGCCCCCTGCTTATATTTTCTTGTAAAGTTTTAAGCAGATTAATATTGTCTGTCTTTCCAGTGTGTAGTCTGGACTTGATTTCTTTTTTTCATCCCACATCCCTTTCTTCCTTTTGGAGAAAGTTTTCCTTTGTTCTCATTTCTCCCATGTGCACCAAGCTAGCAGGCCTAGCAGTGTCTGTAGCCCCCATTGGCATGAAATTTGCTACCTAGCCCGAACTTGTGGTGAACTTGTAGAAGTCCTGCTGGATGTGTAACAAGAGCAACTGTAATCCAAATGCATCTATAGGAAGACGGGAGGCAGACACAGGAGAATCTTTGATGCTGGGTGTCCAGCTAGGGTAATGTACACAACAGAAAATCAACAAGAGATCTGGCCTCAAGCAAGGCACAAGGCAAAGGCTAACAGTGCATGGTGTATTCTCTGACCTTCTGGCATGACTGTGCTTTCATACATATGCAAACACACACACCCACACACACACACCCCCACACACACTTAAATCAAAAGGAAAGAAATGAAGTTAATTCAATTTGCAGAGGCCATGATTTTATTTACAGAAAACTCCACAGACGCCACTAAAATCCTGTTAAAATTGGTAAAGCCAGTGAAGTTGCAGGACACTAACTCCACCTAACTCCACTCAGTTACATGTCTATATTGATAATGACCTTTAAAAAAATCAATAAAATAACCCCGTCTACAATTTTTCCAAAACAATAAACTCCCTAGCATATTCAAGGAGGAAGGGAAGAAAGAAATTAGAGAGGATACAAATAGATGCAAAGACACCCAGTGCTCATGGACTGATATTATATCATCCACATCGATCTACAGCCTGTCAAAGTTCCCATGACAGTTGAGCTTAGTGGAGCAAATTGTGATCTTTGCACTTAGACATAGGAGCAGGGGAAGGAGGAATTCAAGGTCATCTTCAGTTGTTAGAAAGTTCTAACCTGTCTTAAAGGCGAGAGAGAGAGAGAGAGAGAGAGAGAGAGAGAGAGAGAGAGAAGAAGAAGAAGAAGAAGAAGAAGGAGGAGGAGGAGGAGGAGGAGGAGGAGAGGAGGAGGAGGAGGAGGGGAGAGGAGGGGAGGGGAGGAGGGAGGGAGGAAGGGGGAAGGAAGGAAGGAAGGAAGAGAAAAGAGGGATAGGGAGGGAAGAGAAGGAAAGGAGGGAGGGAGTAGGTGAGGATATGTACAGAAGGGATCAAGTCCAGGGAGAATGAAGGGAGAGTGGTACATGGAAGGGCTGTAGAACTATTATTATTATTATTAATCTATTTTATTATTTACTTTAACTCCCAACCACAATTTCCTCTCCCACCTCTCCTCCCTGTCCTTCTACCCAGTCTTCTCTACACCACCCACTCCTCCTTCATTTCTCTTCAGAAAAGAGGAGGCCTCCTATGGCCATCAACCAGCCCTGGCATACCGAGTTGCAGTAAGACTAGGCACATCTTTTCCAATTGAGGAGAGAAGAGGCAGCTCAGATGCCCTGGAAGAGCATCCAGTGCCCGTAGCTGCTGAGCCATTACTGTGAAAGCACATTCATGCCAGAAGGTCAGAGAATACACCATGCACTGTTAGCCTTTGCCTTGTGCCTTGCTTGAGACCAGGTCTCTTGTTGATTTTCTGTTGTGTACATTATCCTAGCTGGACACCCAGCATCAAAGATTCTCCTGTGTCTGCCTCCCGTTTTCCTATAGATGCATTTGGATTACAGTTGCTCTTGTTACACATCCAGCTCTTCTTGTGTGAGTTCTAGGGATTTGAACTCAGGTCCTCATGCTTGTACTGCAAGAGCTTTTACCCACTGACCCATATCTCTAGCCCCTTTGGATTTATTTTCTTTCACTTCATTGCTTATTTTTTCTGGCCAAGTCTCTCAGTCCTATAAGGGACAGAAACATGAGAGCGAATATCCTCGTCTTGTTCACGATCTTAGTTGATGGAGATTCAGATTTTTGCCATTCAAATGGGATGTTAGCAGTAGGCTGCTCATGTGTGGCTTTTATTATGTCGAGATAAAGTCCTCCATATCATAATGGGATGAGTCATGAAGGGCTGTTGGACTTTGTAAAATGTGCTTTCTACATCCAATGAGAGATTACATAGTTTTTATCGTTCGTTCTGATGTGTTGAGTCAAACTTATTCATTTGTGTTGAGCATACTTGTGTCCAAGAGATAATCACAAAGCTGATCATGATGTATGATCACTCTAATGTGCTGTTGAATTTATCTTGCTAGTACTTTGTTGAGAATGTTTGCAACTGCATCTTTGTTTGTTTGCATTGCCCTTGTCTGATTTTGGTATCACGGTAACCTCTGTCTTCCTCTCTCTCTGCCTCCCCCCACCTCTGTCTGCCTCTCTGTCTCTGTCTCTGTCTCTGTCTCTGTCTCTGTCTCTGTCTTTCTCTGTCTCTGTCTCTGTCTCTGTCTCTCTCTGTCTCTCTCTCTCTCTCTCTCTCTCACACACACACACACACACACACACACACACACACACACACACACACACACACACACACACACACTCTCCCTCCTCCTTCCTCTCTCTGTGTGCATGGGTATAAATAAATATGGTGGGTTCTTTCTTCTTTGTAGAGGCTGTTGCTGTTGGGTATCTCTCTCAATTGTTCTATTCCTTATTATTGAGACAGGGTTTCTCATTGAACCCTGAGTTTACTAATTCAGCCAGAATGTCTGGCCAGTGAGCCCCTGGGATCCTCTTGTCGCTAGCTAAGTGCTGAGATTCCGGGTGCAGGTTGCCATGCACAGTTCTTTTCTGTGGGCTTTGGAGGATGGACTTCTAGTCTTTGCTACAGAACAAGCACTTTAATGCTGAGGCATTAAATCCCTAAGCCCAACTTCATTCTTAACTGTGTTATTTTTAAGTATGTGGTCTTGATTTCTAATAATGTCATTTCTAATTCATATGCAAGGGTTTTCTGGTTTGGGTTTACTGACTTCTAGCTTGCCTCTATGATGGCCAGAAAATACAGTCTGTAAACAACGATCCTGTGTATTGAAACTCACTGAGATTTGCTTTACATGTCAAGACGTGGTCGGTGGTGGATAAGATTCTATACATGCTGCATGGAAGGAAGAAAGAAGGAAGAATTGTCTCCCACGGCATACCGGTTCAAGTTTAAGATCTCACACACACACACACACACACACACACACACACACACACACACAGAGTTTTAAAATATGTGGCTTCCTCCTCCTTCAGCTCCCCACTACCATCCTCCTTCTTGTTTGTGTGGGGTCCTGCTACGTAGCCAGCTTGGCCCCGAACTTGTCATCCTTTCTCCATCTATAGACCTTTGTCAGCACATCTAGCTTTTGAAATAATGGTTCTTCTTCTCCTTCTTCTTCTTCTTCTTCTTCTTCTTCTTCTTCTTCTTCTTCTTCTTCTTCTTCTTCTTCTTCTTCTTCTCCTCCTCCTCCTCCTCTTCCTCCTCCTCCTCCTCCTTCTTCTTCTTCTTCTTCTTCTTCTTCTTCTCCCCCCTCCTCCTTCTTCTTCCCCCCCCTCCTTCTTCCCCCCTCCTCCTCCTTTTCCTCCGCCTCCTTTTCCTCCCCTCCTTTTCCTCCTCCTCCCCTCCTCCTCCCTTTCCTCTTCCTCCTCCCCCCTCCTCCTCCCCCTTCCTCTTCCTCCTCCTCTCCCTCCTGCCCTCCTCCCCCTTCCTCTTCCTCCTCCTCCCCCTTCGCCCCCTCGTTTTCCTCCTCTTTCTCTTCCTCCCCCTCCTCTTCCTCTTCCTCCTCCTCCCCCCCCTCCTCCTCCTCCTTCTCTCCTCCTCCTCCTCCTCCCTCCTCCTCTTCCTCTTCTTCTCCTTCCTCCTCCCCCTCCTCCTCCCCTTCCCTCTTCCTCCTCCTCCCCTCCTGCCCCTCCTCCTCTGCCAACTGATTGGCTTTGCTATTTTCTGTTAGTAAGATGCTTTCCCTTCCTGCTGAAACCTCTTTCCTCCTTAAAATCACTCCACAAGATCACTCAATTTTTACCATTTTCCCAGTGCTTCCCATGAAGGGAGTGACCCAACAATAGCATCTTATGTCAATGTCTCCCCATACTATTTCATACTTTTAAAAGTTTGATTTTTCGTCTGCATCATTAAGCCATAATTTAAAAGACATGTTTTTTGTGTCTTTGTGTCTCCTATACTTAGCACATCCCTGCTGTATTCTATGTGCTCAGCACTCTTTGTTTAATGAATACTGATGTCTATTGTTCTTCTTGCTTTTGAAGACAAGGTCTCTTGTAGCCATTTTGGCTCCAGGATCACTATTCAGCATAGGATGGGCTTCACCTCTTGATTATCCTGCCTCATCAGCCGCCTGAGTTCTGTGATTATTGGTATGCACTACCACTCCCGGCATTCACAGTGTATTTTTGATAAGCTCTATCTATTAATATAGCTAACTCGGATCTATAGAGTTAAGTGATTGGAGGCCATGCAGCTTTGACTGCTTCTAGGCCTGCCCTCTAAACCTATCAGCTTCATCCTGGACAGCAACTGGAGAGGCTACTCACCTTAAACATTGATATGAAGGCTAACACAGTTCCCACAATGTAATGGCGTAGCACCTGGCACTTAAAACCACTATTGTTTTTGACAAAACAAGTTCTTTCTGTGATGTTAGCTTACGGTTCTATTTCCTTACCTGAACATTTCTCCCATGACTAGATCTCTAAAAGACAGTGGGATTATAATAGATGCTATGAGGACTTGATAAAAAAATAGGCTCATAGGGAGTAACGTTATTAGGAGGTCTGATCTTGTTAGAGTAGGTGTGGCTTTGTTCGAGCAAGTGTGTCACTGGACACGGGCTTTGAGGTTTTGGATGCCCAAGCTGGGGCCTGTGTCACTCTCTCTTTCTGTTGCTTGCCAGTTGTAGAACTCTCAGCTCTTTTTTGAGGACCGCATCTGCCGGCATGCTGCCACGCTTCCTGCCATGACAATAATGGACTAGAATTCTGAGTCTGTAAGCCGGCCCCAATTGGATGTTTTCCTTATTAAGAGTTGCCATGGTCAGGGTGTCCCTTCACAACAGTGGAAACCCTAACTAGGACAGAAGTCATGAAAATTTATCAGCATTTTCTTTTTTACAGAGACGGGATCTCATGGAGCTGAAGACTACCTTGAACTTTTAATTCTCCTGCTTCCAACTCATTGGTGCTGGGATTTCAGGCTTATGACACCATATCTAATTTATTTGGTGTAGGGGACTAAGTTCTGGGACTGACATATGCTAGACAAACCCATGACCAGCTGAGCTTCAGCTCCAGGGCTCTTACCTGCTCACGGTACAGGAAGTAGCTTCCTGAGCCTTCTTCACTTACTTCCCTCTTGCCATTAGCCCCGCCCCTCTTCTTTAATTCCTAACTCTGTTTTTGGATAAGCCTCATTATTTTCTATTTAGAATCATACCACCCTTGAGTTAAATAGCTTTTGTTTCATGGATGTCTCTCATACTTTACGTAGAAGACTTCAGGTGAGTTCTGGTCATAACTTGATCATCACTTTCTCCTCAGTGACTATGTCTTGTAGTGAATTCAATAAATATTTGTTTGCTGATTAATTACATGGCAGAAAATTAAATATGGTTCAATACAGACTCTTTAAAGGGTCTTTTATAAATACACCCATAAGCATATTTTCATTGGCTGATTATTTATTTATTTAAAGGGTATATAACGTGAAAGCTATATGCTTCCAGATATGAGAGTAGGATTTAGCAAGGACATATTTTCTAAATCATTCCATGGATCTATTCCTGGGGACCTTTAGTTTTAGAAATCTAATTCAAAAGTCTCCAGTTGGCCGGATTAGAACTTGCTGTGTTCTCTTTGAGTGGCTCTACTGAGCGCATTGCTCGTGTTGGATGCTGACCCCATCCACTGCAAGTCTTTCACGCGGGTGAGACTGCAGAGCCCTGGGTCGTTCCCAGTTGTCATCTCTAACCTGCGCCCATGTGAGCACCTTCCTCTGGTTTGTGGTTGTAACCAGAAAGCTCAGAGACTGTTTGTGGTCCTTTGCCCTATAGACTTTGGAGGCCCTAAATAGCCGTCTTCCGTCTAAACGCTGCTCACTCATGTGGCCTGACAGTTGCTTGTGTTACTTGCTAGGATTCTAGGGAGCAGTGCCAGCTTGTAGCTGTGAAAAAATCTGTTCCTGCCCTCCTTTTAAAGATAAGTAGACTGAGTCACACAAAACCAACTCCCATGGGGCGTCAGATAATTTTGTAAAATATATTTCCTTGCTTTCCTATTTCTGCACATATGAATGTTGATGGATAAGGATATCATCTAAATTATACATTGCAGAAGCCAGAATCACATCCGTTATTGACTCCCATGTTCCATGAGCTTTGCATACAGCAACACTCACTCCCATGACTTCTGTCTCACTTCACATTAGTGAAATAGTAAGACTTTTCCTGTAATGCATGCAAATATGAAGACCTGAGGCTGGGTCCCCATCAGTCCTGTGAAAAATTGGGCAAGGCAGTGTGAGCTTGTTATCCCAGAGCTGGTATACAGAGACAGGAGATTCTGGGCTTGCTGGTCAACCAGTCAAGGTGATTGGTGAGCCCAAGGTTCAGTGAGAAAGTCTGCCTTAAGAAACAAGGTGAAGAAGTGATTGGGAAAGACACCCATCATGGACCTCTGGTCTCTATACATACACATGGGTCTACATACATGTTCATACACAGATAGACACACGGATGTACAAATGCACACATATACATACATACGCACAAACAAACACACAGGAGGCTGGGAAAGATCACTGAACGGTGATCTCCAGCCTCTACCCACCACATGTGCATGCGCACCCTCACATAAACAGAATTTATTTTTATTTTTATACATATGACTTTTGTTTAATTGCACCTAATCAATGACCAACTCTAAAATCCCCCATGAAAATAGTTTCATTTCAGCCCTTCATTGGTTTCCTGGACCATTGTTATAGCCCGCACACAACCTCTATTGACACCCGTGTAGGATTCTTCAACTTATATTTCTGTCATAAGGTTCCCATGACAACTGGAGAAGTTCCCAGGATGGAGTGAACCCTTCACAGCCCTACTACTCCTACTTGTTTCACAGCCTCTCACAGCCCCACTCTACCACCAGGACCCCACTGGGCAGTTTCATAATCTATGTCTTCATTCTTTCTTCCCCTACACTCTGAGGTTCCTTGTCAGTCCTCCAGATCCATCCTGTATCCCTATGTTGAACTACACTTCGAACACGGCTCTGAGAAAGGACCGTTCTCTTTTTATGGTTACATTCCATTCTGTTTAGAATCTTGTTACCGACCCACACTATTCAAGGACACTTAATTTATTTTCCTCTCTCTTTCTGTAGATATCAAAGAATATCTGTTTTGTTTCTTGGGCTTTACATGTCTTTAGGACACAATTGAAGCTGTAAAATGTCTTTGTATGGTTAGTGCCTAGAAAACTTGTACATAAACTTTTAATAAATGTTGGCTGGAATATTTAATTAACTTCTTCAAAAGGCTTTACAAAGACACAAAACAATTCTTTGCATCTCAGAAGAAATGCTTTCCCCACCGCATGCAGTAAAAAAAAATTAGCTAGAGTAAAAATAATACGGCTGTACATTTGGTGTTGTAAATTTTAGTATTTTCAATTTACTAGGGGATAGAGGAGGAAAAGATGGGGGATGAAGGAAGGTGGGTCAGGGAGGGTTGGTAAGCTGTGGTTTTGAGATGGAAAAAAATGTCAGGAATGAGGGGATTCACTGTGACAGTCCCGTTTAATTTAATATACAGATCATGTCACTAATGAGCGATTATGTTATGTTTGATCATTTCTAGTCTATAACAAGACAAAGCTGTCAGCATTAACCCCAGTGTCAGAAGTTTCAGGAGTGGAGCATAGGAAAAATGAGATGTTAAGAGAGTGTATGCTAAGAGATCGAGAGTAGACCAAAGATAGGGACTTGGTGTAGTTGTTTTAAAATTAACTCTGGAAGGTTTTATATCAAGATTGTCCAAAGGGAGTGGTGTTTTTCTTTCCAGGGAGGTGTTTTTAAAAAGTCAGAGGGCTGGAGGGATGGCTCAGTGGCTACTAACACTTGTCGCTCTTACAGAGGATGCAAGCTCAATTCCCAACACCCAGACAGTGGTTCATAACAGCACACATTGTGAAGTTCATAACTTCAGTTCTAGGGCATCTGATGTCTTTTTTTTCTGATCGCTCAGGGCACCAGGCGTGCGTATACATGCAGACAAGCAGGCACAACAAACACTCATGCATATAAAATCAAATAAATCATTCTAATTTTTTCCTTTAAAAAGTATGAATAAAAAAAATCAGCAACACTTTCAATCCCTTTCTTTCCTGATGTAATTCATGATTTGGATAATTTACTAGTGATCGTCTTCATGGGAAACAGTAGCCCTTCTGCTGCCTTCTAGACTCCCACGCACCACTTTTGGCTTTCGTGGAATATTCCACAAATTCACTCTAATTAGCTTAATTAATTGTATCTTATGACTTTGGGTCAGAACACCAGAATCTCTGTGCCAATTTCATTGTCCTTGCCGAAGCCTCAGGAGTCTATTTCAGATATTGGCTTTCAGACATTCCCTTCTGAGTCCGCTGCTATTTACTTACTAAGTGCCAAAGTCGCCATGTCAATGTAATTGGAAACAAGCAAGAAAGAGACTCGATGGCTCAGATGAATGGAAATGGAATCTGGGCCCCTCCGCCCACAACCCTCTGGCCGGAGTCCAGGCCCGGCTTGATGGGGATGAAAAGTGATTACCACCTGATGGCCGGACAATGGGCCGTGAGAAATGAGCCAGGTATCTCTCGTCTCGCCGCCCATGGACAGGTGTTCACATTGCAGCTTCTAACTCCAGTGACACCAGCCCAGGAACCGAGTGAATCAGAGACGCCGAACCTGCCTTCTCTCTCATTTCACGTGGATGCCCATTTGTGATACAAGGAACAGTATGGGCTGTGGTTTTCGAACTTCAAAACAAGGAAGCAGGGGATGCGAGTATGAACATCTAATCAGGCTCTTTATTTTTCACTTCTGTGAGTGTCAAAATTGTAAGTAAAACAGCGCAAGTGAGACATATTTACATGCTTAATTAAATGCACCATGTATTACCAAGGTAAAAGGCAATATTGGACAGATTAACGTGACTGATTCTTAGCCCTACAATACTTTGACTTGAACTCTCGAAATGCCATTCTTGTCTTAAAAATGCTGAAGAATAATAATGAGACCTTACTCCCCACATCTGTTATTAAAATCATAAGAAACAACCAAATTCAATATCAATATTATTATCCCCTCCCGCCAAAGTTGAAGATTATTTTCCCTATTCATCTAGTGAAAGATTTTTTCCCCCAAACTTTATAAATATTGTTATGTCTCTCCAATGCATTACCTCACAGGTCTCTTCTGAAAGGTATCCAAATTTTACATTAAGGCACTTGTGGGAAAAGAAGAAAAAATAAATGGTTTACTTTAAGTGGGATTTGGAAAGGGTATGATTACGGTCTGAAATGTATCTCACTGACATAGTAAAACTGTACGTCCTAATGGATTCTTAAATTTTGCGTAAGCATTAAATCCATTTATTGAACTCCTTTCTGTGTGTCTAAAACTTACAATGAATATATGTATGTGTATTTTTCCCTGATGGACTTTCTGCGGGGAAGGACGTCATACATTAGTTGGTCAGGCTGCTCTTGAGAAATGCTGAGAGCACAGAGCCATCAGGCCCAGCAGAGTGTTAGGAAGGAGTCAAAATATTTTCATGAGTGAACAATTAAGCATGCGAATGGAGAGAGATTTGCTTGGCAACATAAAGAAGAACTGCTAAAATACGCCAAGGCAAAATACCCCTCAATAGCTTCCCAAGTGGATATGATAGTCCTTACCCATTGTTTTCTTCTGACCAGGTAACCAGATCTCCCTCTCCCTTTCCCCCTCCTCCTTCCCCTCCCCTCCCCCTCTCTTTCTCCCTTCCCCCTCCCCCTCTCCCTCTCTCCACTGCATGCAGAAACAGAAACACATGAGATCTTTCACTTTGATGGTGCCAGGCAGACAAATATACAGAGTGACACACAATGGTAAATTTAAAACTTGAATAAAGAAGCTGGGTGTTCATTGTTCTCGCACAATACCTCCTGGGTGGAAGGAAGGAAACAGGCTGTGTTGCCTAATACCCCGAAATGCCCAAGAGAAAGAAAAACAGACAGATTCCCATTTTGGTGGCACATTAGCTGGGGGGTGGCCAGCAGTTTCTCGTGATAAGTCTGTGACAGGCGATTTTTGCAAACCCTGCTCATAGTCTGGAGTCATAAACTATCTGTGTTGTCAGTGAGTCTGTCTAGCTGTGACGTAACCACGGTTTACACTCCGGCAGAAAGGCATCTCCTTGGGAAAGTTGCTTAATACACCGGGTACAAAAGAGACCATGGATGGAGGGGTGGTGGCAGTGCACTGTCTCTGAGAAGTGAAATAGAAAAAGTATTTTGTGAGCTTGTGAAAGTTCTGTGTGTGCTCCTGGCGCCGATTCCAATAGGGACAGATTTCCATTTTGGCCCTTGGTCAATAAGAGTAGATAAAGCCATAGCTGTAAGATAAAGGAGAGTAGAAGCCATGCAACTAAAAGTGCACATGCGGAAGAGGCTACTTGACCTTGATAAAGTGAAGTGCTACCTTCGAAGGCTTCTGCCTGGACCTGATGACAAACTGAAACAAGACAGGTCTGAAGATTTCTCAGCAGTTGTGGAGTTTTCTCACCTCTAGTTAAGGCTGGCCTCCTTGTTATCTGTGTATCAGAGTGTCAGAGTGTTCAAGGGACAACATGGACTTGCACCTTCATAGTTATCTTCCATCTTCCAATCTGCCCTTGTAATCAAGGTTCCGCATAATCTCCCTGAGCCTCTATTGTCTCCCAGGAAGGTTGATTCCAAAGCTTAAGTAAGAATGCCAGTGTTTTTCTGAATGCTCATTAAACCAACCGTTTGAAAAGAGGAGTTGGCTATTTCCATTTATGTATTTTTTTTAAGTAACATGATTTGTGGTGTGTGTGTGTGTGTGTGTGTGTCTATATGTTTGGTGGGTATTGTGTGTGTGGTGCACATGCTTGCTATTGTGGGTATATATACATGTTCATGTGTGCACATATGTATTTACACATTACACGGAAGGCGGAAGTTGATCTTTAAAGCTTTTTTCTTGATGATGGCTAGACTGGCTGGCTAATGTGCTTCAGAAATCTACCCATCTTTCCACTGCATGGTACTGGGATTGCAGGCACATGACACTGTGCCAGGCCTCTAATGTATGTTCCAGTGACCCAAATTCAGGTGCTTATGCTTTCACAGCAGGGACTTTACCAAAGGAGCCATCTCCCCAGTCCCTAAGCAACATCATTTTTGAGGAATAATCAACTGAATACTAGGCCAGGTAAAACATGTACATAGAGAATGAAATATATATGCAAAATACATGATGCATACATGTATAGAAAATGCACAGAGACTATTTGCAGGACTCTGTTCGGATTTTGATATGGACGTCTTCAAAGAAAAGGGGGAAAAAAGCAACTATTCTTAATAACTATTTGGTTGTCACTCTTTCTAATATGAGTTATTTTTTTAATGTGTGTGCATTAGTGTCTCTCTCTCTGTGTGTGTGTGTGTGTGTGTGTGTGTGTGTATGTATATGGGCACCTGCACAGATGTACATGTGTTGATTATGTGGAGAGGCTGGGAGTTGACATCAGATACCATCCTCTGTCACTCTCTACCTTATGCGTTCGTTGTTAAGGATCTCCTGCCGCCGCCAGCGTATACTGATTCAACTCTTCTAGCCAGTCAGCTTGCTATGTAGATACTTTGTCTCTGCTTTAGAAACACTGGGATTTAAAAACACTGGATGCCCATGCTTGCCCCGCAGTCACTTGTATTTTGAGGATCAAAACTTATAGCCTTAAGCCAGCACAGTAAGTGCTTTACTACTAAAGCATCTCTCAAGCCCTGCTCTTGTTCTGTTTCGTTTGTTTCTGTGCTTTGAAGACAAGAGTCTCAGATTGGCCTCAAAATCAAAGCACCCTTGTACCAACTTTCAGAATACTGGGACTATGGATGTTAATGACCACACCTGACTTTGAACTATTCCTCCTTTATCCCCAAACAATGAATACAGGCTTTAGTTTGTTAATGTGTGATATTTCATTCACCCCTGTGTCGTACACAAGAGCAGCAGTTTGTACACTGTTTTGTAATGAGTCGTCTGAACAACTGAAATCATCCTACAGAAATCTTAGCCACTGAACTTACTAAGAGTGAAATGTTGCATAGGGGATCACTTACATCAAGGTCTTGAGTCCCTTATGTACGTAAGAAACTGATATAGGGATAAGAGTTAGCAGATAAAGAACCAGGATATGTTGTGCATGTGTGTTACATGTAAGATATTGATTTATGGGCACTAAAAGAAACACTGTTAATTTGTTGGGAGACCCAGAAAAAAAAATCAACGGACTCTGCTGTTTCTTCTACTAAAAGAATTTGGTTTTAATCTGCTTAGCATATTTCATAATTCTATCCTTTTGAAAGAATCTCGCTATATCTCTGTCTGTCTGTCTGTCTGTCTGCCTGCCTGCCTGCCTGCCTGTTTGCCTGCCTATCTATCTACCCATCTATCTACCCACATATCTATCTATCTTTCTTTCTATCTATCTATCTATCTATCTATCTATCTATCTATCTATCTATCTATCTATCTATCTATCTATCATCTATGTAATGGGGCAGGGGTAGGGGACTTCTGCCACAGCTCATGTAGAAGTCAGAGGACAATTCGAAGGAGTTGGTTCTCTTCTGCTACTCAGGCTGTTGGTCTTGGCAGCACATATCCTTGACTATGGAGTCATCATGGCAGCCTTAGTATTGTTAAAAAAATATATTTTTCCCACCTTAAGGTCAATAATTTGAATGAGAGGTAATAGGTGATTCAGAAACCCAACTCTCTGGTCAAAGTACCATTGAGCTATTTTGTGCAGCAAATTCTTCTGAGATAAAACATTCCATTTTGAAGGGAAGCTTTTGAAAATACAGAATGTTCAAAGGAAGGTGAAATGGCCTATAGGACAGGGAAAATTCTTAAACTCAGGAAGCAAACAACTCAAAGGCTTCAGGAAGTCCCTGAAACTGACCAGAGTTCATAGTTCCTTCACTCACCAAAGGTATGGAAGCATAAGATCATGACAAACATTCTAGTTGTCTAGAAGAGACCCAGACCAGCCAAGCTCCTGGAAAGACACAGAAATCAGCAGGACTTCCTGAAGAGTCGGAGAGACAGCCAAGGTGTCCAAGAGTATAATTTCAGACTAACAGATCTGTCTGAAAGAGACAGTCTCCAACATATCAAGCCATTTTTTTAGAGTACTCCAGGTTTCCAGTTTTCATGAATTCACCTATGCTGAGGTGAGCTTTGGTAATACAGCTGTCTTTGAACCATTTCTGCTCCTGTTAGTTACCCCTCACCACATTCCCATAGGTAACACAAATAAAACTTATTGCTTCATCAAGTCCAACTTTTTCATTATCCTTACTTTGGTCTGTCACTGATTCCTTATCTGGGGTAAATACATATTTCCATGTCTCACCTAAACAAATGCTGTCACACAACAAGCCCTTCTGAGAAGGGACATTGTACTGTTTCTATAAGATGTACTCATTTAAGAGTTAAGAGTCTAGAATCTATCATTTAAATAAATTCCTTTGTATGTAGTCTCTCAAGTACCTCATCTTCTATCCCTTTTCATTCAACCATCTTATTTTCAGCTTACATTTGATTTATTCAATTAAAAAGCATTTATAATTCTTTTATGCTTTCTTTCTTGATTACATAAAAAAAAGGTGTTACAACAACCCAAAATGAAAGAAACTAAGAAACGTAGTGCTTCTCCATCTACCATAACTCCCAGGCCAAGAGCAGCTAGGCCAAGTTACTTTGAGAATATGGAGCGTCCTCACCCTGAGAAACAGCTCTAAGGCTTCTTTGCATTTGATGACTCATCCTGATCTTGCATCCCTGAATTCGGAGGAGCCTCCACACTGTTGTAAAATAAAGAAAACGAGTCACATTCTCAAATACAATATTACGAAACATTATCTTGCTTGATATTTCAACTACTGTTTTCCTAGATTGGAAAGACTTCTAGTAGTGTGTGGAGAAGAGGAATGCCCACAGGGCATATAGTGATTGTCAGGAATAATACTTTCATAAAGTTATAACACCTTTTTTTTAAAATGTGATCAAGAAAGGAAGCATAGAGCTGTCCCCTACCTGCAACAATACTGGCCTTTGCATATGACCACTGTAGACCATCGCTAACAGAGGGGCCTTTTCTGTATTTAATTGTAAATAGAAATTGTAAGTGTAGTGACGCATACCTGTCAGCCTAGTGGTTGGGAGGTGGAGAGAGGAAGGTGAAAGGCTAACACTATCTTCAGCTACAGAGTGCTTTTGTGACCACCCTGAGCTATGTGAGACCCTGTCACAAACAACAAACAAACAACAGACAAACAAACAAACAAACAAACAAACAGAGTCGGGGAAGCAGCTCAGACAGAAAAGTGTTTACTGTGCAAGTATGAGGAACTGAGTTCAAATTCTACAACACCCAGATTAAAAATCAGGGCCATGGCTTCACATCTACAATTCCAGAGCTGAAGGTGAAGAAAGGTGGAGTCTTGAAGCTCCTTGGCCAAATTGTTCATCCCCAGGTCCAGCTCCAGGAGAATAATCAAGAAAACCACCTGATATCAACTTCTGGCTTCTCTACATACAGGGGCACTATCTCAGTTAGATTGCTAGTGCTATAATAAATACCATGATGCAAAGCAACTTTGGAAGGAAAGGGTTTCTTTCAGCTTATCATTTTAGCCTCATGAAGGGAAGTCAGGAACAACTAATTACTTGTGCTTGTTCCCCGTGGCTTTCTCAGCTCAGTTTCTTATGCAACTCAAGATCAAGTGTCAAGAGGTGGAAATGCTCACCATTGTCTCTAATCTCTTCCACCTCAACCGTGAATTCAGAAAAATATTCCATAGACGTTCTCACAGGCAGATACGATGGGGGCCATGTTCTCACTTGAGGTTGCTTCTCAGATGATTCTAGTTTGTGTCAAGTTGGCAAAAAACTAAGTAGGATGCACACCCATCCATGTTTGTTTATATGCACAGACATGTTTATATAAACACACACACACACACACACACACACACACACACACACACACACACACGGTTACGATGGAATAGCTTCTCCTGCTTTAAAATTTTATATTTTAACTTATTTGTTTATTTTACTGTTTTCCCCATGAATGTATTCTTTCCCATAACCTATTTTGTGACCTGCACTTAGTGTCTGTTGGTCCTCCTTGCTCGTAAATGGCAAAGAACATGTTTAGTTAAAATTCCAGTGTCTGGTGAAGACAATTTTGAGGGCATGTAATGGGCTATGGAAGCATGAAGAAATCAGGATAGGTCAGAAGGCCAGTCAAAGACAAGTGGGGAGTCTCCTAACATAATCAGGTGGAAGATCAATTAATTATTCATGGCTGTTTCTGGCACACAGAAACAGCACATGCTGGGAACTGATTCTAACTGCAGAAAACTGGTGACTTCAAGGGGCACCTGTGTCATCCCTAAATGTATATAATGTCTGCATATATATATATATACATATATGTATATATATATGCAGTGTGTGTGTGTGTGTTCTCATATGTGTGTGTGTGTGTGTGTGTGTGTGTGTGTGTGTTGAAGAATACATGCACCTACTATAGGGAATATGTGCACATAAATGTGAGAGGAAATTTTATGGGATTGTATTCTCTTCATATGTGGGTCCCAGTGGCTCAAGTCTTCAGTCCTAGCACTAAGCACCTTCTTTTTTATAATTATTACTTAATTACTATTGAAAGCCTGTTGGAGATTTACCTAACGATTAATTCATCATGCCTACCTTCTCTAGGTCCTCCCATGTTCTCCGTATTTCACTCTTTCTCAACTCTTTTTTTCCGAAGCAACATACAAAGGACATGTATCCGTCCTGGTGGTCCTGAGTTCTTGGTCTACTGGAGCCAGTCCTGACAAATGAGAATGAGAAAGGGCTAGATGAGGACCCAAACAAAGGAGAGATGGGAAAGTGAGGGAAACTCTGAATCTATACCACGCATAAGTTTCCTAATTTCCCATTTTTAGGAGGGAACCTGGAGTATTGAGATTGAGAGAAAACAGCAGCAGCAGCAGCAGCAGCAGCAGCAACAACAGCTGGGTTACACTTCTAAAAAAATCTTTGTTCCTTGGTGTGGTTTTTAAAAAGCAATGGAAAAATGCACTTGCTATGCAATCCCCTCTCCCCCCAAGCACTGTTTTCATTGTTTGGATAGATGCTTGGGCTATAGTAAACAGACCTATGGCACCTTAAAGGCTGTCATAGGGTTAAATCAAATTACAATGGAGGCCAGAGACATAATAAGAAATGTAATCACTGGTTTCATCAGAGGTTACATAATACACAAATAGGAAGTGATTAAGGGCAGTATCAGCAAAGGATAGTCCTCATGTTGTATCTCGTAAAAAATGTCATCCTATAAAAGTTATAGAGTTTATAATTACAATGATTCCTTTTAAGAGCAATGTGTAGCCCTGTTTATACCATTTAAGGCCAGTTCATCACAAACTTGTTTACAAACGAGGAGCCCCACCTGTAATCAGCAGTTGTGCCTAATGCAGTCACTGTATACCTCTGTGTGTATGTGTGTATGTGTGCAGTGTGTGGTGTGTATGTGTGCGTGGTGCATGGACATGAGTGTAGGGGTGTGCCCACCCATGTGCATACATGTGGAAACTAGAGGAGGACACAAGGTGCCTTCCTTTCCATATTACTGGCACCTTAGAGTCTGTCTCACTGACTGAAATAGTAGCTGGCTGTTTCAGCTAGGCTGGTGGGCCAGTGAGCTCTGTCTTGACTCTCTTGATTCTCCAATGCTGGGATGACAATAGTCTGCAATTAGGGCCTGGCTTTGAGAGTGGGTCCTGGATCATCTAATTGGTGTCCTCATGCTTGAGAAATGAGCACTATTTCTCACAGAATCATCTCCATGTCATCCAGACCCTTTTCTAACAGAGTGGCTGACACTAAGAAGTCTGGCTTTGAACTTGTGACCATCTTGCCTTAGATGATTCTACTTCACCCCACCCCTACCCCCATACCCCATCCACCAGCTCTCTTTCTCTTTTGTGTGCATGTGTATATGTCTCTCTGTGTGTGAGCGTATATCTTTGTGTTTTGTGTATATGCGTTTTTTTTTTTTTTTTTTTTTTTTTTATTGGGTATTTCTTGTTTACATTTTTTTTTTTTATTAACTTGAGTATTTCTTATGTACATTTGGCAAACATCCCTTCCCCCCCCCCTTCCTTATGGGTGTCCCCTCCCCACCCTCCCCCCATTGCCGCCCTCCCCCCGACAGTCTAGTTCACTGGGGGGTTCAGTCTTAGCAGGACCCAGGGCTTCTCCTTCCACTGGTGCTCTTACTAGGATATTCATTGCTACCTATGAGGTCAGAGTCCAGGGTCAGTCCATGTATAGTCTTTAGGTAGTGGCTTAGTCCCTGGAAGCTCTGGTTGCTTGGCATTGTTGTACATATGGAGTCTCAAGCCCCTTCAAGCTCTTCCAGTTCATTCTCTGATTCCTTCAACGGGGGTCCCGTTCTTAGTTCAGTGGTTTGCTGCTGGCATTCGCCTCTGTATTTGCTGTATTCTGGCTGTGTCTCTCAGGTTCGATCTACATCCAGCTCCTGTCGGTCTGCACTTCTTTGCTTCATCCATCTTGTCTAATTGGGTGGCTCTATATGTATGGGCCACATGTGGGGCAGGCTCTGAATGGGTGTTCCTTCAGTCTCTGTTTTAATCTTTGCCTCTCTCTTCCCTGCCACGGGTATTCTTGTTCCCCTTTTAAAGAAGGAGTGAAGCCTTCACATTTTGATCATCCGTCTTGAGTTTCATTTGTTCTAGGCCACTAGGGTAATTCAAGCATTTGGGCTAATAGCCACTTATCAGTGAGTGCATACCATGTATGTCTTTCTGTGATTGGGTTAGCTCACCAGAATGATATTTTCCAGTTCCAACCCTTTGCCTACGAATTTCATAAAGTCGTTGTTTTTGATAGCTGAGTAATATTCCATTGTGTAGATGAACCACATTTTCTGTATCCATTCCTCTGTTAAAGGGCATCTGGGTTCTTTCCAGCTTCTGGCTATTATAAATAAGGCTACGATGAACATAGTGGAGCACGTGTCTTTTTTTATATGTTGGGGCATCTTTTGGGTATATGCCCAAGAGAGGTATAGCTGGATCCTCAGGCAGTTCAATGTCCAATTTTCTGAGAAACCTCCAGACTGATTTCCAGAATGGTTGTACCAGTCTGCAACCCCACCAACAATGGAGGAGTGTTCCTCTTTCTCCGCATCCTCGCCAGCATTTGCTGTCACCTGAGTTTTTGATCTTAGCCATTCTCACTGGTGTGAGGTGAAATCTCAGGGTTGTTTTGATTTGCATTTCCCTTATGACTAAAGATGTTGAACATTTCTTTAGGTGTTTCTCAGCCATTCGGCATTCCTCAGCTGTGAATTCTTTGTTTAGCTCTGAACCCCATTTTTTAATAGGGTTATTTGTCTCCCTGCGGTCTAACTTTTTGAGTTCTTTGTATATTTTGGATATAAGGCCTCTATCTGTTGTAGGATTGGTAAAGATCTTTTCCCAATCTGTTGGTTGCCGTTTTGTCCTGACCACAGTGTCCTTTGCCTTACAGAAGCTTTGCAGTTTTATGAGATCCCATTTGTCGATTCTTGATCTTAGAGCATAAGCCATTGGTGTTTTGTTCAGGAAATTTTTTCCAGTGCCCATGTGTTCCAGATGCTTCCCTAGTTTTTTCTTCTATTAGTTTGAGTGTGTCTGGTTTGATGTGGAGGTCCTTGATCCACTTGGACTTAAGCTTTGTACAGGGTGATAAGCATGGATCGATCTGCATTCTTCTACATGTTGACCTCCAGTTGAACCAGCACCATTTGCTGAAAATGCTATCTTTTTTCCATTGGATGGATTTGGCTCCTTTGTCAAAAATCAAGTGACCATAGGTGTGTGGGTTCATTTCTGGGTCTTCAATTCTGTTCCATTGGTCTATCTGTCTGTCTCTGTACCAGTACCATGCAGTTTTTATCACAATTGCTCTGTAATACTGCTTGAGTTCAGGGATAGCGATTCCCCCAGAAGTCCTTTTATTGTTGAGCATAGTTTTAGCTATCCTGGGTTTTTTGTTATTCCAGATGAATTTGCAAATTGTTCTGTCTAACTCTTTGAAGAATTGGATTGGTATTTTGATGGGGATTGCATTGAATCTGTAGATCGCTTTTGGCAGAATGGCCATTTTTACTATATTAATCCTGCCAATCCATGAGCATGGGAGATCTTTCCATCTTCTGAGGTCTTCTTCAATTTCTTTCTTCAGAGTCTTGAAGTTCTTGTTGTACAAATCTTTTACTTGCTTGGTTAAAGTCACACCGAGGTACTTTATATTATTTGGGTCTATTATGAAGGGTGTCGTTTCCCTAATTTCTTTCTCGGCTTGCTTTCTTTTTGTGTAGAGGAAGGCTACTGATTTATTTGAGTTAATTTTATACCCAGCCACTTTGCTGAAGTTGTTTATCAGCTTTAGTAGTTCTCTGGTGGAACTTTTGGGATCACTTAAATATACTATCATATCATCTGCAAATAGTGATATTTTGACTTCTTCTTTTTCCGATCTGTATCCCCTTGACCTCCTTTTGTTGTCTGATTGCTCTGGCTAGAACTTCAAGAACTATATTGAATAAGTAGGGAGAGAGGGCAGCCTTGTCTAGTCCCTGATTTTAGTGGGATTGCTTCAAGTTTCTCTCCATTTAGTTTTAATGTTAGCCACTGGTTTGCTGTATATGGCTTTTTACTATGTTTAGTATGGGCCTTGGATTCCTATTCTTTCCAGGACTTTTTTATCATGAAGGGTGTTGAATTTTGTCAAATGCTTTCTCAGCATCTAATGAAATGATCATGTGGTTTTGTTCTTTCAGTTTGTTTATATAATGGATCACGTTGATGGTTTTCCGTGATATTAAACCATCCTGCATGCCTGGGATGAAGCCTACATGATCATGGTGGAGGATTGTTTTGATGTGCTCTTGGATTCGGTTTGCCAGAATTTTGTTGAGTATTTTTGCGTCGATGTTCATAAGGGAGATTGGTCTGAAGTTCTCTTTCTTTGTTGGGTCTTTGTGTGGTTTAGGTATAAGAGTAATTGTGGCTTCATAGAAGGAGTTCGGTAGTGCTCCATCTGTTTCAATTTTGTGGAATAGTTTGGATAATATTGGTATGAGGTCTTCTATGAAGGTCTGATAGAATTCTGCACTAAACCCGTCTGGACCTGGGCTCTTTTTGGTTGGGAGTCCTTTAATGACTGCTTCTATTTCCTTAGGAGTTATGGGGTTGTTTAACTGGTTTATCTGTTCCTGATTTAACTTCGGTACCTGGTATCTGTCTAGGAAATTGTCCATTTCCTGCAGATTTTCAAGTTTTGTTGAGTATAGGCTTTTATAGTAAGATCTGATGATTTTTTGAATTTCCTCTGAATCTGTAGTTATGTCTCCCTTTTCATTTCTGATTTTGTTAATTTGGACACACTCTCTGTGTCCTCTCGTTAGTCTGGCTAAGGGTTTATCTATCTTGTTGATTTTCTCAAAGAACCAACTTTTGGTTCTGTTGATTCTTTCTATGGTCCTTTTTGTTTCTACTTGGTTGATTTCGGCTCTTAGTTTGATTATTTCCTGCCTTCTACTCCTCCTGGGTGTATTTGCTTCTTTTTGTTCTAGAGCTTTTAGGTGTGCTGTCAAGCTGCTGACATATGCTCTTTCCTGTTTCTTTCTGCAGGCACTCAGCGCTATGAGTTTTCCTCTTAGCACAGCTTTCATCGTGTCCCATAAGTTTGGGTATGTTGTACCTTCATTTTCATTAAATTCTAAAAAGTTTTTAATTTCTTTCTTTATTTCTTCCTTGACCAGGTTATCATTGAGTAGAGCATTGTTCAATTTCCACGTATATGTGGGCATTCTTCCCTTATTGTTATTGAAGACCAGCTTTAGGCCGTGGTGGTCCGATAGCACGCATGGGATTATTTCTATCTTTCTGTACCTGTTGAGGCCCGTTTTTTGACCAATTATATGGTCAATTTTGGAGAAAGTACCATGAGGAGCTGAGAAGAAGGTATATCCTTTTGTATTAGGGTAGAACGTTCTATAAATATCCGTTAAGTCCATTTGGCTCATGACTTCTCTTAGTCTGTCTACGTCTCTGTTTAATTTCTGTTTTGCCAGAAACTATGAAGGCCAGAAGATCCTGGACTGATGTCATACAGACCCTAAGAGAACACAAATGCCAGCCCAGGCTACTGTATCCTGCAAAACTCTCTCAATTAACATAGATGGAGAAACCAAGATATTCCATGACAAAACCAAATTTACACAATATCTTTCTACAAATCCAGCACTACAAAGGATAATAAATGGTAAAGCCCAACATAAGGAGGCAAGCTATACCCAAGAAGAGGCAAGAAACTAATCGTTTTGGCAACAAAACAAAGAGAAGAAAAGCACACAAACATAACACATCCACGTATGAATATAACAGGAAGCAATAATCACTATTCCTTAATATCTCTCAACATCAATGGCCTCAACTCCCCAATAAAAAGACATAGATTAACAAACTGGATACGCAACGAGGACCCTGCATTCTGCTGCCTACAGGAAACACACCTCAGAGACAAAGACAGACACTACCTCAGAGTGAAAGGCTGGAAAACAACTTTCCAGGCAAATGGTCGGAAGAAGCAAGCTGGAGTAGCCATTCTAATATCAAATAAAGTCAATTTTCAACTAAAAGTCATCAAAAAAGATAAGGAAGGACACTTTATATTTATCAAAGGAAAAATCCACCAAGATGAACTCTCAATCCTAAATATCTATGCCCCAAATACAAGGGCACCTACATACGTAAAAGAAACCTTACTAAAGCTCAAAACACACATTGCACCTCACACAATAATAGTAGGAGACTTCAACACCCCACTCTCATCAATGGACAGATCATGTGTATATGCGTTTATGTCTCTGTGTTGTATATGTGTGTCTCTGTCTCTGCCCCCCATATGTGAGTGAGTGTGTGTGTGTGTGTGTGTGTGTGTGTGTGTGTGTGTGTGTGTGTAAGTTCAATAATAACTCTTGGGAGCTGGTGATTTCTTTCCACTGTGGATCCCAAGCATCAACTTGGTCAATGGGTTTGCCTGTCAATCATCTTTACAACAAGATGAGGCCATCTTGTTGGCTCCAAGGCTTACATTGAAAATAAAAGACATGCCTCATCTTCCAGCACCAAAGACATACATACAGCAATGTGACTTCACAGGCACATGTGGGGAGTAAATGATTTCTAAAAAAGTAAAGAACTGTCCTAAAAGTTTTTTTTTTTTTTTTTTTTAACAGTGACATAAAGCTGGGTTCCAAATGATAGTCAGGAAATTGATTTGGCTTCCTGGATTCTGTGTTGAGATGGCAGAGTGTTCTTTTGCTTGCCTTTCCATTTGGAAGGACATTTACATGTCAGGAGATTTGTATGATGTCTACAAGTGTCCTAGTCTATGGTGGTTAAGCATAGTCCCAAACCACATAATTGAACAATGCATTCTCCTACCAAGCAGGGGTATCTTTCTGGATTATATTAAGCAATAATTTGTTCCGTTGTTGTTTCCTGAGAGCAATCACTTCCTATGACAGCTATATTGTACTGAAAGGCGTCTGGAGTAGGTCCTGTACTTCAACCTTGTGGGAGGAATGCGAAAGTAAGCAGAATTCAGGAATGCTAAAGGAAATGACTGAAAATAGAAACGCAAGCTACGAAAAGGGAGGAAGCCATACATCATCACGCAAAGTAGACATATGACAGGGTGGTCTTTGCAGGGAGCTCTACTGTGCTGTACTCTGTAGCCAAGAATCCTGCCAGCACTTGGGTTTGGAAAACGGCTTTACCCCTGACTTGAATGGCTGGTGGATGGACACATTGGCTTTGTTTATGTAAGTCTTTGTTTTCCTCTGACTGTACCAGGAACCTGACATTTTCCCACTCGATATATTTCTGTATCTGTTGTCCTGCAATGCCAGGTTCCGTTGAGTGGATGACAAGTTGGCTGTATGAGTGAAAGGATTTCATTGACCATATGATCTGTCCTTTCTTCCCCCGTGCCTTCTGCATTGAATTTAAGTCTTTTCTTGGAGGGGGGATATAACCCTGTGCAACGCTAATACCTCCAGGAAGTCAGTGAAGCAAACTTGGCCTAGGTGGGTGGACAAGACTTAGTAGTGAGTCAGGAAAATTCTAGTGTGGATGAGAGTCACAGGGGTTGGCAGGAGACAGAGTTCCTTGGTAGCAATTCCAGCTCCTCTGAAAGCTTGCTGTGCGACTTTTTGGGTAAGTCATAACCTTTCTGTTTTTAGTTCCCTGAGAAGCACAGATAAAGCCTCAATGCTTTTCATTCATCTACTTCAGGGAAATTACATGAAGCTTAGTTAATTAATTGTCAAGACTGCTGCATATAGGGTGAGTTAAGAAAATGTCAAAAAAAGAAAAAAAAAGAATGGGCAAACGGAGCAGAGCGGAAGAAGGAAGGAATTTCAGGCTAATTGCTAATTTTTCAACGTCTTTACAGTTCTAGGGCAGTTGTCAGGTAAGACTTCCAAATTTGATTGCTCTAAAATTATTTAGATGTCAGGTTGGTTATTTTAAGCTTCATTTCTTTCTATAGGTTCTACCTAGGAGCCCGATGGTGTAATAGTTACCTTTAAACCTCCGCCAAGTAAGCAAGGTTGTAGTGGGAATTTCACTTATAAATATGATGTTCATGTTGCTTACCTGCTTTGTTTGCTTTCCAGCTAGGGTCTCATTCTGTAACTCAGACTATCCTGGAACTCAATACGCAGCCCAGGCTGGCCTTAAACTCAGGACATTTGCTCGCTTTGCCTAAGTCTCCCAAGTTTGTAGAGATCACAGGCAGACACCACCAGGCCCAACTTCCAGTTTACTCTGCGTTTAAGACGCAGTTAATGAATGACCCCTCTAAAGGAAGAGACGCAGTTGTTCTCAGTAGCGGAAAATAGTGGGGAAAGAGTTAGTGACAGGCGTCATGGGCCAGACAAGCACCGATGTGCTCTGTAGGGATACTGAACTATGAACAGTTCCCTGCCATGCTAATGTCAGACTTTGTGGAAGTGCACTATCTGATAAGGGACCCACAAAATAGATAATGAAATGGTCAAGCTCAACAGTCGCGCCTCAAATGTCAGCTGAGGTGACGACTCTGGAGTCTCCTCATTAGAAGATCAAATCAGCCTGCTTCTAGGTTAGTCCTGAGCACACGAATCTTCAGTGGATTGGAGACACAGGGTAGATGGTGGGGGAGTGGATACAGGGATGCCCAAAAGTATAAAGAAACGTCTAGTACAGCTACGTTTCATGTTTGGGCGGGTTTTGTTGAACTAGGAAAACCACAGAAGGAAAAATGAGTGTATTTTCAAGTTCATCTTTTCTGTCTGCTGGTTTATTTTGTTCATATTTGGATCTGTGTGTGTGTGCGGGTATGTAGATGCATGTGCATGCGTGTGTGTGTGTGTGTGTGTGTGTGTGTGTGTGTGTGGTGCTTGGGACCAGAAATCTGTCCTCTACAATGTGTTAAAGGACTAAAAATTGAATGTGGTGGCACATGCCTGTAATTCTAGCAGCTGAGGCCTGAGGAGTTTGTAGCCAACCTTGTTTCAATCAATCCTGAAGAACGTCTTTGATCTGTGGTGGCTAAGCTGTCCGACCCTCCGACAACTAGATTAGAAGGATCATTGCTTCCCATAGCTAGAGAGACTGTGGATGCTTGGAGCAGAACTTGTGACACAGTCCGTTAGTAGTTTAAATAAAGCTAGCTACTTCCTTGACTCTGACGGGCTGGAGTTCTCTAACAGTGAGAAGAGGGCCTTGGGAGATGGCTCGGCGTGTAAAGTGTTTGCCATAGAAACGTGAGGGCCTGAGTTCAGCCCCCTCGGCATACGCCTGGAAAGTCGTCATGCTGTAGGGCAAGCTTGTCTGTAAGGCTGGCACTGGGGTCAGGGTAGAAAGAAATGGAATCCTGGAGTTCATTGGCCAGCTAGTCTAAGTGGAAAAAGAAGATGGGGAACAAGTGTAGACAACAACAACAACAACAACAATACCACACACACACACACACACACACACACACTCATAAAGGGCGAAAAGTGAAGACCATTTTCTACACCAAAGAACTGGGGCGGGGGGTAGTAAAGAAAATCCGCAGAAAACATAGCTTCCTAGAGACTCGTGGAACAAAATCAGTTTATAGGCTATCAACAAACTTTAAGTTACAAACCCTTGAAGTAAGTGCATTTTTGGACACACTGCACTTGTGTGTGAAAAGCGGCAGAGCTGTTTTCTTCCTTCCTTCCTTTCTTCTTTCAAGGCCTACCACTTTTTTAAGGCAGCAAGGAGGGTTCATATCCCAGGCTGAGAGTGTGGGTAGCAGGCATCAAAGTTAAGACCAAAATAACAACACAAGAATACACACACACACACACACACACACACACACACACACACACACATGCACGCACACCACTCCAGGAGACATTTCTTCTCATCACATACGTGTTGTGGAAAATGTCTGTGGGGGGGGGGGAGAAGGGGTAACTACCTGCTTGGATCTCAAGTGTAGGCAGAGCATAAAGACCGTCCCAAATACCTGGCTATTTATAGCTCCGGTGGGGAAAAAAAAAAAAAAAACTAAAAAAAAAAAAAGAAAAGAAAACCTAAATGCTACCTGCTGTTCCCAACCGAAGCTCACAGACAACGGATGAGACCTCCTTTTGGTTGCCTTTGTAGTTGTAACTGACACACATTCAAAAGTGATGACTTGGCTGCAGGCCCCTCGTTACCCACTCCAGCAGGTGAGAGTCAGGGTAACGTTCGTTCTCCTCTTCCTCTGCAGGAAACCCATTTGTTAGGTCCTTTCCAGACCATGTGAAAGGCCTTTTCTTTTCTTAAAAGAAAAGTCTGTCTGTGCTGCCCACACAGGTCTGTAATCCCAGCCATAGAGTTAGGAGGTTTACAAGCTGGAGGCTTGCCTGGGTTAGGTGGTGGGTTCAAGGCTAGCCTGGTCAGTGTAGTGAGTTCTAAGAGTATACTATCTAAAATAAAAAGTGAAAAGAGGGCTGGGATGTAGTGCAGCCGCAGAACTATCCTAGTTCCACATAGAAAACAAAACAAAACAAAAAATAAACAAAAAACCACAAAAAGCCCTGAATTTCTTTTGGGAAGAAAGTTTGGGATTTACACTTGGGAACTTACTTTCTCTTTTAAAATCATCTTAATACATATCGAAGTCCTAATGCAAATTATTTGTCTTTTGAATCTTTCGTCTCCTCCAGCTTATGTGTAAGACACACACACACACACACACACACACACACACACACACAAATAGAGACAGAGACAGAGAGACAGAGACAGAGAGACAGAGATAGAGATTGGAGGCCCACAAACTTCTAAACAAGATCTAATTGTTGGCAGCAGCGGCGAACCCAGCCCTGTTCAGAAGTTCACCTCCAGGAGCAGGGCAGCTGTTGTGGGTCCCAGCAACTGGATTTGCTAGAAACACCATCCGAGGCCGTGTTTCCTAAGTCTGCCAACAACAAAAAAAAGCCTATCGTAAATTCTTGGTATCTTTTGACAAGCGCTTATGATCTTTGTAAAAAGAAAACCTCTTCAGAGCCAGGACCCTGGTACCGAAGGTGAAGGGTGGTGGAGGGCGGGGCATGGCCCCCGGAGGCTGGGCTGGCAGCGCCCCAGGCAGCTCTCTTGGTAAGCAGGAAGCTGCGGCCAGGCTGAGTCGCTGAAAAGCCACTGGAGCTAATAGATTGTGGTCATGAGGAGAGCTGTAGCATCTCGGTAGTGATGGGAACACTCAAAAGCATCATCAAAACAGTTGCAGAAACGTGCTGAGCTCTGCACTCCTGAGCCGCTGCTCCACCAGCCTCCTTGGAGTTGGCTGGAAGCATCTGCAGCCTTGTGCTTGCATCTGGCCTCATAGCTTGAGGGTGCCGAGAGCCACAGTTAACAGGGTGCAAAAAAGAACCCACACACACTGCTGGCTGCAGACAGAGATTCCTGCATGTCCCAATGCCCTCGCCCCTTCCGGTTGGTCAATGTTAGCGTTTCGCTTGCTACTCACTCACCTTGGTCTCTGGTGGAAGCGTTGTTTTCCCTCTGACTAAAAGGGTTTGAATGTTGCTTCAGGTGCTTGCTCATCTGCATGTGAATATTTCTCTGAGCATGGTCCCTGATGGATAGAGGGTCTTCTGTGTTCTTGATTCAAGCCCTCCCCGATTCAACATTTCCATCATTACCCGGCAGTTAGAATTAGTATCTAGACTAAAGGGCTCCAAGAAAGCACCTGGCCAAGTCACTGAGAGATGATGCTTGTTGGTGTGACCCTGAGTGAGGACAAGGAGACTGGCTGTGAGGATCAGGGCCACCTTACTGGTACCTGGGCGGTCCCCATCTCCCTGAGATCAACTTAAGGCCATTTGCAGTGCTGAGCATCTGAAATCTCAGCTTTGGGAGGGCAGAGGCAGGAGGATCAGAAGGCCAAGGTTTTCCTCAGCTGTGTTGGGATTTTTCAATCTAGCCTTTTTATTATTTTTGCTAAGAATTATATTATTTTGATCTTTTAGCTGTGTTAAAATAAATTCATCGACCAACCCCGCCTTTTATGTCAAGAGTTTAGTGGTTTGAAATACATTAACATGTTGAAGGTGAAGATTAATTTCTCTCTTATACCCATCTCCTCTCCCTCCTCCCCTTTCCCTCATCCCTTTCCCTTCTCCCACTCTTCCACTCTTTCACTCTTTCTTCTCTTGTCTCTTCTTTGTCTTCCTCCTCCTCCTCCTCCTCCTCCTCCTCCTCCTCCTCCTCCTCCTCCTCATCTCCTCCTCCCTCCCTCCCTCCCTCCCTCCCTCCCTCCCTCCCCTCCCTCCTCCCTCCCTCCCTCCCTCAGGAGCTCAGGCTGGCTTCAAACTGTGTAGCTAATGCTGGCCTTGAACTCCTGTCCCCTTCCCCAGTGCAAAGTTCTGGAGGCATGCTCTATCATGTCTGGCTATGAGGAGGCTTCTTTAAATAGCAGTTTCTAAAAGTGTTTAGGTTTGTTTTATAGCCCGTAATTCCTCCCCAAAATAACTACCGTGCAGAATGTGCCTTTGGTGTGCATTTTTTCAAGCTTGGCTCTGTACCTTCCACTTCCCCTCTGCCCACTCAAGCTGGGATCTTTTTGTTTTGCAAACTGTTTCTCCACGCTTACCCACTGTAAGATTTTATCTATGTTCCTGAAAGGACTCTTGATAAATCACACCGGTTTGCAGCATGCTCAGGATGGCATAGGATACTTCTTTCTGTCAACGTCTTGGGTCTTTTCAAATGCAGGGAACTTCAAACAAGGGTATTTTGTGTCAAGAGGAGGCAAGGCAATGAGCAGGTGAACTCTGATCCTCTCTGAAATCAAATTACAGCTCAGAAGAGGACGGCATTCTACCCTGTGCTCCCGCTGCCATCTTGACCGTGGCCTGCCAGACTCACCGGAAACAGTTACTTTATGACAGCAGGAAGCTTTGCTCTTCGCTAGGGAATATCCCAGTGGAGGAAGAAAGAGGACATGAAGGAATGGGGGCGGGGTTGAAGTAGCAATTGGCAACATTGTTTATAGGTGTATGAGTTTGACTTTTCGGAAGATTTCTGAATGTAGTTGAAATGAGTTGGGTATTTTAGGCTTGGTCAGGCATTAACCATTCTCTAGCCTAGTGTGTGTGTGTGTGTGTGTGTGTGTGTGTGTGTGTGTGTGTGTGTGTGTGTGTGTATGCGTGTATGTGTATATATATGATGTATATATATTGTGGAGACCCAGGGGCTGATGAGCTCTTAAAAGAGAGAGCCAGGATCTCTACTACTGCCAGGCAAACTTCCTATTTCTCTCCCTCTCTGCCTGCCGCGTTTGTTGAGCACTTACTATGTGTCAGCCACGCTTCTTCTCAGCCCTGGGACATCAAAGAGCCTGCTTCCGCTTAGCTTATCGAATGCCACATACTGGTCTGATCATCTTTTTTTTTTTTTTTTTTTTTGTCTTAACATACTTTCTCCGTTGACAGCCAATCTCAATTGATAAAATCTAGAATCACCAGGAAAATAACCTCTGGGCACATCTGTGGGGGATAATTTTGATTTTGCTAATTGATAGAGGAAGACCTGCCCATTGTGGGTGGCACCATTCCCTGGGCTAGGATCCTGGGTTATATAAAAGAGAGGAAGTGAGCTGAGCATAAATATTTATTGCATTGTACTCTTGATTGAGGATGCCTGAGCCTGCTGCCGTGACTTCCCCCTCCACGTAGGACCATAAGCACTTTTCCCCTGAAGTTGCTGTTTCAGCATTTATTTATTTAATGTATATGAGCGCACTGTCACTGTCTTCAGACACACCAGAAGAGATCATCAGATCCCACTACAGGTGGTTGTGAGTCACCATGTGGTTGCTGGGAATTGAACTCAGGACCTTCGGAAGAACAACCAGTGCTCTTAACCATTGAGCAGTCTCTCCAGCCCCTCGTTTTTTTTTTTTAAATGAAAGTAACTAAAAGACTTTTTCTAGAAACTTCTATCCACATTTTACAGAGAAGCATGGGACACAGCAAGGAAGAAGTAAAATCTAGATTAAAATTCCACATCCTAACTCAGAGGATCATACTCTTAGTAAATATTTTTTATTTATATTCAGACTGAACTGTGTATTTATTCATTCTTTTTTTTTTTCTTTTTCTTTTCGGAGCTGGGGACCGAACCCAGGGCCTTGTGCTTGCTAGGCAAGTGCTCTACCACTGAGCTAAATCCCCAATCCCGTATTTGTTCATTCTTATAGTTAAGGTTAAGCACAGTCTCCCTCAAACTTTCCTTTTCTTCCTCAGACTGGCTGCAAACTCATGATTTTCCTTCATGGTGGGTTTACAGGTTTGCACTGGCTATAAACTCTCTATATTCTATCTCACTAACTCGTGTCTGTGTGTGCATGTAGGTACATACATATATGTAGTACACGTGTGTATATGCGTGTATCTGTATGTGGAGGTTCGAGAACAGTCTCAGCAGATGCTCCTCAGAAATCAACACTTTTTACTTTGAGGCCCTTATTAGATGGACGACTTTAGGCAAGTCATCTCATGGGAGCCTCAGGAGTCTGCCTGTCTCTTCTTCCTTCGTGGACTACAGGAATGCGTGTCTCCATATCTGGCCTTTAAAAACAAGTAGGTTCTAGGGATCAAACTCAGATCCTCATCCTTGCAAAGCCTTTGTCAGTTGGCCGAGCTTTCTATTTTCCCAGCTCCTACCATCAGATGGTTTACCTTGAAAGAGGCTCAGGCTGGGTTAAGCCAGCTCTCGTGTGATAGCTATTTCTTTTTTTTTTTTTTTTTGGAGCTGGGGACCGAACCCAGGGCCTTGCCCTTGCTAGGCAAGCTCTCTACCACTGAGCTAAATCCCCAACCCGTGATAGCTATTTCTTATTAGAGGCCTACTTTTCTACTGCCCGTGTGTCCTAGCAGACTGTATTCTAGATCTCAATTATATTTATTGGAGCTTTCTGAAGCACTTTCACTCACTTTCCCTGAGTTTCAGTCTTGACCTTTGGACTGGACAACCTTATCTCTGCCTTGAAGATGTGCATACGGCGGAGGCTCAAACAAGTTAGGGGATACACCCAAAGTCACCTGGTCAACCTGGGACCCAGGCTGAGCTACCAGGTCTGGAGGTTCATCTCCTGGTGACAGAGCTCAGTTAACTTAAAGAGTAGGGGATCAGTGTTTCCTGGGTGCAAGTGGATTGCTACCTATAGAGATGGTGGTGCTCAAAGGTCTAACTGGGAAACATAGTGGCCTGCTCTGTCATATGCGAGGTTAAGAGACTGCTTTCACACATGAAGCAAGCTTGTAGAGAAATCCAGTAGACTACAATGAGATTGGGTCTGATTTTGAGATTCTGAAAACACTGTCAACTTCCTGGAGACATCTTGGTAATTTCTACGCAGATCTGTTATGACCTTTCCCTTCCTTCTCATTTCCTTCCGGGTATTTCCCCCACTAGGGCAATTTCAGGAAAAAAAAAATAAACATGTTTGAACTTTCTTTTGTTCTCCAGACTAAGAACAGTTTTATTAAGTCTCCAGGAAAAAGTGTATATCTATATGTTATGTTTTAATAAAAACAATATTTAGGGTGGTAGAGGAAAGGAAGATCAAGAGTTTAAAACCAGCTTAGGCTACATGGTGAGGCTAGCCTGCCTGGACTCTTTGAGGTCTTATGCCAATGAAAAGTATTTTTGACATTGATACAGCAGTCTTGTATCTCTTGTTTTAAGAAGGAAAATACGGATGAGAAACTTAAAGAGCCTTTGGCCACTGAACTCTGTCTTGGTCGTGAATGAGAAATGGCAAGATGGAGATAAAGCCGTAATTCAGAAACTGGATATTTCAATGGTTGCGACAACTGAAAGTCTTAACATACTTTTATATCAGCACTTGGAAGGGCAGGTTCTGTGGAGACGTTGACCCAAGGCCGGTGCTGTCTTGGTCTGCATTCTTTTATTCTGCAAGGTGTTTGCCAGTGCTGATTTCTGGTTGCAATACACCTGTGGACATGTTGCCACCTATGACCTCTTGGTAGAAAAGTATACCTGTTTCCAAACCATCGATTCCACTTTAGAGCAGTAAGAGCTCTGGCCTTTGACATTAAATAAACAGGGCTAAGCGCGGCTCTTCTAGACGAATAGGCCCTCAGAGTGTGTTCCTGATCCTTCAAATAACCTGAGCTCAGTTCTGAAAACACGAAGGTCCACGGATACCTCTACATGGGGGTCAGTGTTCTGGACACTCTACTTATCACTGTGCAAGAATTCATTATTTTCAGGCCGGAGAGATGGCTCAGTGGTTAAGAGCACTGACTGCTTTTCCTAAGTTCAATTCCCAGTAACCACATAGTGGCTCACAACCATCTGTAATGGGATCTGATGCCCTCTTCTGGTGTGTCTGAAGATAGCAACAGTGTACTCATATACATAAAATAAGTAAGAATTCATTATTTTATCTTTAAAAAAATAAAGAGAAGAAGAAAAGGCTACACTACAGCAATCTCAGCCCTTGGAAGACCGAGGCAGGAGAATTGCTGAGTTCAAGGCTAGCTTGAGCTACAAAGTAAATTCCTGGCCATCCTGACCTACAGGATGAGGCCTTTTCTCAAAACACACACACACACACACACACACACACACACACACACACACACTAAACTAATAATGATGATGATGGTAGTAATAACTTTATGTAAAACATACTGGGAAAATGACACATTGTATGAAATCTGCCCTTTAGATTTAAGATAGTTTACAGGACTGCTCATTATAGGCATTCTATTGTAAACAGACTTTTAGAATCTTCTCATCTTGCCTCAACTGAAAGTCTAGACATCCTGAACAACTCCCGCTCGCTCCTTCTCCCCAACTGGCAACCGTCTTCCTCTGTGCACTTCCATGGGTTTGATTGCCTTTGATTCCTCATGGGAAATAAGATTGAGGTTCTTCAAAAACTGAATGAATGAATGAATGAATGAATGAAGAACTAGAAGATCTAGAACTAGAATGAAGAGAGAATAAGAAGAGCAACCCAGCTGTGGGCACGTTTGTTGAGGGCTTGAACTCCAAGGTGGTGAATGGTCCATTGTGCAATCCTGTTTACATTTGGTGGATTTGAAGTGACCTGTGGGAGGGGCTTTCAGGTTTGAATTCAAGGGGATGAACAACTTCAAAGTTTGGACTCCATGGAGTGAAGCCTCTTTAGTTTATTTCATGAAGACATATTTGAATGTGGCAAACAAGGGGGTGAGGTTACAGGCAGCAAGGGCTGGAGCATGACTTCTCACTGATTTCACCGGAAATCATTTCTAAAATGAGCGACACTTTGAGTATCTTTCAGAAGATCATCAATGGGCTCTTAAAAGACATTTGCTGCTGTTGCACCAAAGCCATGATTAGCAGGTCAGTTTTGAGGGCCAACAGTCCAAGGCTAGCTAGTCCTATGGTAGAAGGGCTGTGTCCCTGCTTTTAAAATGTAGCTTCAGAGGGAGAGTCCCCCCATGCACTTTTTGTTATTAGAAGCAAGTAGAAGTTTCATTTGTAAAAGCATAAGAGAAAGCGTTTTGCTTTCCTTCCTCTGACCAATTCCTTTCAGAGAACATGGAGCGTGAGCTGTTTGAGTGTAGGGCTCTTGATCTCCCAGCCCAGAGCAGCAGCGGCAGTGAGGTTAGCAGTAGCAGCGGCAACAGCAGCACACTAACATCTTGCTTCTTTTAAGCTGTTGGGTCAGGAAGAGGCATTTGACTTTTATTGTTTCTTTCCATTTCTAAGTTTTCTCTTTAATTTCCTTAGAGTCATTTTCAGAGTCCTGAATTACTAGTCGATCCTTTCGAGTTCAATTGCCACTCCCTGTTTAGAGCAGAAGTCTTCTCAGCAGTACGAAGAGGACTGCTGCTCTATGCCCACTGCCTAGCTGGCGGTGTGGTTTTGGACAAGTGAGTCTAGTTTTCTAGCTCTCTTGTTGTTTCATCTCTGAACTATGAGTGTTAGGCAAGAATGACCATGTCCAGGTTCTTGGGAAACGTAAAAAACCCTTAGGATGTTGTGGGCTGAGTGTCAGGGCTAGCCTTCGGTTTTTAACTAGTAACCAAGATACGAGCATCACAAGATTGTATTTCAACAACTGGAACTCAAAGGTAAGCTCGGAGGAGAAGGATCGCAGTGAGTGGGTAAGGGTGATGGAGTTCTTGAGAGGACTGTATGTCTCAGTATCATAGACAGTATTTTAACATCACCAAGTGAAACCTGTGTTATCCATAGGTCTATGAAAAAACCGTTGAAATCTAGATGTGTCTGTACTGAAATGGATTGGAGAGGGAATCACTCTTCATGCACAATCAAGTGTTTTCTCTGTAATTAAGAGCTTCTCATCATCATGAAGGAGAAGCACCGAGCTAGAGTCTCCTGTGTATTGCTCTCAGCCCCACGGAGACCATGTTAGATCAAGAACAGATTACCGATGATTTTGGATTTAGTACCATTTCACCTAATTTCCTTAGGAAACCAATACGAGGCCTATCATTCCGCCCTACTTGGAGGGGAAAGGGAGTTGGTGCACTGACAGTGATACATCGTTGCCATTCTTAGGCTCTGATTTATGAAAATATCCTACCACCATTTGTTAGACTGTCAAAGCTACTGCTCAGCTTAACACAATGAAGTTGGGTTACTATGTGGAGTGTGGTGGTTGGGTAGACACAGTCTTCCGGTTTAAAGTGTGGGTGATACCAAGAAAAGGGATGACTTGTTTAATCCTTTGGCCTTAAGCTGAGCACAGCAGCTAGTACATCATTAACTTGGAAGCCTTGGGAATCTTTGGAAGCAGATGGTTTGATGTTTCTTTGGGAGTGGCAGGTGGGATTGGCTTCATGTTCGGTTCTCTGAGAGGACCACAGCAAATAACCTAATAGGTGCAGAGTCTGCTTTTGATTTTAACCCCACGGTTCACAAATGTGATCTTTTGTTCTCTCTTCATAAAACAGATGTAGTACCACATAAGGGGTTGTAAGTGTGAAATTATTAATTTGTGTGATTGCTCAACATAGGTTAGATCCTGTACTCTCTTTTTAATAGGAGAGATGGATTGGTCAAAAAGAATCATGGTCCAGGAATCTAGAACTCAAACGTTCTGGTTTTAAAATTGAAATGATAAGGCGTTTTGGTATCGCTCTAAATTCATGTCACAGGTCTCAAATGGGGTATCATAGCTCTGCCGTCTAATTGTGTTTCTGGATTAACTAGGTTCCTCAGTTTCCAGAATGTCTCCTTCAAATGCTCTCTACCGTTGAAACATCTGACCCCTCTCTTCCCACTACTCTGACCCTTCTTGCTTCATCTGTCCCAGCTGAATACCTTGTCTCCTGTGTCATAAATAAAATAAACGCTATCAGATGGGAACTCCTTCAACTTTCAGGTGTTCCAGACATGGAAAATGTGGTGGCTTCTTTTGGTTGTTTGCTTGTTTTGGCCTGCATCCATGACGTCTTCCCTCTTTCTGTTCCTTGGGGCTAGCCCTTCAATATTGCTGCCATTACTTCACACCCAACCCCTTCCCATCCTTTTGGGAAAGTGATCTTCTCGATGGCCCGTTCTTTTATCTTGCCATATACCCAACATCTCCATATCTAGAAGGCTCTTTCTATTTCCCAGTGTACTTGCTTCCTTCAATGTTCCAAAATCTTTTGCTTGAGTTGCTTTAGGCTCCACAGTATTTTCTTTAAAAGGTTATTTGTCTTTATTGTTACCATTTCTTTTGCTCTCCGTCATCCATGAAAGTGCCACTGCATGGTTAAAGCCAGTGGTTATTGTTTTTAATTTTTTGATCACCTGTACATGAAAAGATCTACTGATGCTATTTTCTCAGGTCCGCTCTCCTTCTTAGATTACTTGCTCTTCTTGACTCTTCTCATACGGCCTGCACTGTCACACCCTTTTGATGAAGTCTGTGTATCTCCTAGATCTGTCCCTTGCTTTCCACGTCTGCAGTCTCCTGTCTTCTCCGTCATAGATGACTGTGTTGACCTCCTGATTGGTCATCAAGAACTCCGTCAGTTATTTTCCACAGTAGAACTAGAGCCTTCTTTCCATAGAGCAACGTTGCTTAAATCACAATAGGTTCTCATTGCTGCCAGACCACAAGTGTGGATTCCTTTTTCTGAGGTATTTTTTCCCCTTCGATCTTTTTTTAATTCATTCTTTTCAATCATTACTTCATGTACGGCTTAGCTGAGTCTTTCTGAATGTCCCCTACCCCCATTTGCAAGTTAGTAAGAACTTGTCCAGTCACCGTGGTGAGTTTACATTTGCTTGTTTGCTGGATTAATCTAGACAAATATTATGTTTAGAGAGCTAGTGCATGTGTCTTTGACTCATTGGTTAATCTTCCATGAAAAAAAAATAAATAAATGGTGTATTTCAGAAAACTCTACAAACCCTTAGGACAAAGACAGAAGTGAACAGAAACATATGCTTAGAAATGTTTCCTTTAAAATGGAGTGGTTTCCCTTCTACACTGGAAACAAATATGTGCTCACTTTATATACGTGTTCCTCTGGTGATATGGAAAGACTACCAAGAGGCCACTGCCTTGCTGGAAATGCCTCCAGACCTCCCAATTCTGTCATACTGATGTGTTCACATATGATAGGTTGTTTTTAGTAAGTTGCAAGTTAGAAGCTGCATATTTTATACCCAGGCCAACACTATTACCCATTTTCCATGATAAAATGGAAAAATAGAGAATATTGAGGTTCTAGTAGAAGGTAGTGCAAAAATAGAAGTAGTCAGAACATTGGAATCCCTACAAGGAGGAAACGTACACCCTAACCTTGAGGAGGACATTGACTCACCTGGAGCTGGAGGTCTAAGTGATCGTGGTATGCCCTATGTTTGTGCTGGAAACTGAACTCAGGTCTTCTACAAGAGCAGCGTGTACTCTTAAGCACTGGGCAATGTCTCTAGTACTGCTTGCTAACCATGAACTCAGAGTTCACCAACAATTATGGGGAGGTGGGGAAATCTACCCTTCCACCTACTTCTAAATTAAATTTGGTTGGGATAAAGTGATATCTGTTTTCTACATATTAAAAATGTAGTATAACAGCTGGGTTGAGTCAGTGACAACAGATTGTATGACCTACAGTTATTAAAATACCTATTATCTTTTCCTCACTGTGAATGTTGCCAATACATGGTCTATTGTGGTGAAATTAGGGGTTGGTTTAATTTTTATAAATTAAACGGGCAGTTTTAATTCTGGTATAATAGTGATATATCCTGAGTGCTGGTGGGACATTTTGGGTCATAAGAAAAGTAAAGGTGGCATGACAAATGATTTGCTGAGACTCTGAGATGTGGGCGAGGGTGTTGGAGACGTCTCGTGGAATGCCTTTGTGATAAGCACCCACCGTGGACAAGACAGAAATAGGAAGGGACAGAGGGAGAACACAGTCCTCAGTCACCCCCCTCAGAAGTTCTGAGCCTGAAATATGAACAGCCGGGATGTCCCCGTACCATCAGGGCCTGAGTATGGGCTGTCCCCGGGAAGGAAGTTGTGAACTCCTGTGAGCCCGTTTTCTCTAGCTCAGTGCAGTTCCTTGGGAGAAGCTTGAGCGCAGTCCTGTCAGTCATTGGGGTGGGGTGCCTCGTCCTACAATGCTGTCTGCATGGTGGACACGTCACCAGACGATGACCTAACGTAAATCCTTGGGGGAAACTAAATCTAGGGTCAAATCTCAACTCTAAGTCGAGCTTTCTTCCTTATGAAGGGAGTGTGTAGGCAGGCAGGGTGCCTGAGGCAGGCGGAAGAAGATACTAAAATCCCGGAAAACGGGACGGAACTCGGAAGGTTAGAGACAGAGATTCACCTCTGACCTAGAGGCCTGGCTTTCTATGAAGGTATTTCCTGCTTCTGCCAGACAGACAGGAGACAAGGAAGCTGTCCATGGCAGGACTGGGAGATTAGAAATTGTAGAACACCTACATTCCAAACTCCAGACCATAATTAAAATTATCTTATATTTTTAAATGGAATTTCCTCTGCCCAGGTACCCTGTAACTAAACCTCCAGTCTGCATAGCTTTCTAAGATCTGTATTAAGCAAGTGATGTCTTATTTTTACAGTTCGAGTTAATTATCTGGAGACAGTGGCTCCCATCCCAGTCAGAATTTCTCTGTTCCCTGGAACCTGGACTTCTTCATTCTGCTCAGAACACCCCCTGCTCCCTTACTGAGGGACTTTAAAGGACAGAGGTAGCTGTGAGTGACATTGTGAAACCCTTCATCCTGGTAGAGAATGGTCATTGTTTGGTTTATAAACACAAACCCTAGACAGGTTTCACCAATTAGGCAGGGTGAATGGTAAAATGACTGGGTTCCCAGTTCAACATGAAATTCTGCTTAAAATCCTAAGACAGATGAATGAACTAACAATAAGAGAGAGACGGTTTCCTAGCCAGGGCTCCTATCTGTTTCAGCTCTGTGTTAAGTGTATAGTTTAGTTGATTCCTTGACCTGATACATTGTAACTCTGTGTCTGAGAGTGGCCATTATCTGTTTTTTTATTTAGTTATTGCATTGATTCCATATGATTGGATCCCACTACACTGTAGTATATTCTAGTTCATGATGGTGACTTTCTAGTTTAGGAAGAAAATGCTGACTGTCACAATGAATGTGCAGTAGTGATAGATTTGTGTCCTGTGGATTGTGGGCTCTGTGTTTGTAATGTGAGTACAGAAAATAAGCTTTTCTTGGACAAGAACATTTGAAATTTCTATCCATTTATGCCCTTGTCTGGTCTAGCTGTTATTCTAACAGTATCATAGGCATTGTATACAATTCATGTAATACTACTGTTTCACAGTTGCCCTTTTAAGGGCAGACATTTTGGAGGGAAGGACACTGATACCATACATGCTTAGCAGGGCCTTGAAGTATACACATGGTTAGAACCACATCCAGGAGAGAGGCCCAGATTTCTGACTCTCCTTTTGTTTCTTAGAACAAAACAAGAGTTGGGGCTCAGTGGTAGAGCCTTAGTCTAGCAGGAGATCCTAAATTCAACCCCCAGCATTGCCAGAAACAATGGAAAATGCAATAAGGAAACAAACAAAGAAATGAACGAATGATTGAGTATGTTACTCATGTTTTCAGGTTCTCTCAAGTCAATCTCCTCAAAAGTGATAATATGAGTTTTAAGGACAGAGGAGAGATTCCTCAATATCATAAGTCTTGGAATTAATGTTCAAAGGGCTCAGGAACAAGTGTCTCAGTAGTTTCTCTAGGGAGAGCTTGTGGGCTCTAAGAAGTCTTCTACGTCCCATTCTTCTACAGTGCTTAGTTTCTTCCTTCTGAACTTTTGTGCTCATCCCCTTGCCCCAGTGAGAGAATTCTTGTTCTCCATTTGCGATTCCATAGACATAGGTATTTAAATTAATTTTTTAAGGTAGGCTCTACTCTTATTCTATATCATAAGCTGTCTTTGAACTCATAATTCTCATGTTCTTAGCTACCCAAGGCTGGGATGACAACCATAGGTACAACACTCACTTCTTGATAATTGCTCCTAAGCTTAGTCAGTGACCATGCTATGCTGACGGAATGGAAGAACATTGAAGTCCCACTCGATCCTTAATTATCTCTTCAGACGAAAGACACATTCAGCTTTGGCAGTGCCATTGAAGACATTAATTCTCAAGGTTATGTGCTGTCTTTGTTATTCTTTCTGGGGTATTTTCTTGCATTTCTACATTTCTTTTTACAAGCTAAAGAAAATACCTCCATTTTCATTCCTAAGAAATCCAGTCTTTCTTGGACATAGGTTGTTTTTGTTGTTGTTGGTTTGTTTTGTTGTTGTTGTTGTTGTTGTTGTTGTCTTTTAGGTGTAAGAATCACCTAGTACCATGCATTCCTGAGAAAGTCAGTCATCCTTCCCAGACTAAGTACACATGTCATTAGACTCCAGCCAATAATTTCTTTCTCATATTTCTTTTTGAGTTATGTGTTTTCGAATGACGTCATTTCCTTTCAAAAAATAGGAGATACTTAATTGGGGCTGATTTTTGAAAAGTCACTAGGAAGTCATTGAGTCCCATGTCTATGTTCTCTGCATGCCACTTTCAAGAAACAGGCCAAAGACACTGTAGAAGAGTGGTTCTTAACCTGTGGGTCCTGATTCCCTTGGAGGTCGAATATCAGGTATTCACATTATGATTCACAGCAGTAGCAAAATTATAGTTATGAAGCAGCAGTAACTTTTTTTAATGGTTGGGGGTCACCACATGAAGAACTGTATTAAAGGGTTGCAGCATTAGGAAGGCTGAGAGCCACTGTTCTAGAAGTTTCTGGCTGTTGTGATAACCATGTGCTTTAGCTTCTTCGTCCATTTTCATTCTTGTTTTTGTTTGTTTGGTTTTGCTTTATGAGGCCTCTGATTGATGAGCTACTTTGGCCAGCCTCAAAGATAACCTTGAATGCATGATCTTCCTCCACCCACCTTTCTGGATGTGCAGCTTTCCAAATAAGAGCCATCGGAAAGCTGTGACAATAAACCCCACTGAAAGCAATGGCTTTAACATGAAACCGAAAAAGGTTAGCTAGATTTTTGGTGGAAATTGGAAGAAAAAATTTTTTTTATCATTTTCTCTTCATAAGAATGTCTACTTCTGACATATATACTAAGTTTAACTATAGATTGATTTTTTTTCTAACTAGTTTTGCAGAGAGATGTATTCGAGCTGATGTGCTTCTTCTTTGCCACAAAAGTCACTTTTGCGTGGCCGTGCTGGAGTCAACCGGATTGTTCTTCTTTAAAAGACAATGTGAAATACCCTTGGGAGCATTTTGAGCTTCGGTTACATTGATTCCATTGCTTCCTGAATTTCTAGACTGATTTTCAAATTTCTTCCACCCTGCTGACTGGCACCACAATAGATTTTATTGTCAAGTGTGCTGGGGTGTCAGGCTACTAATGCCCAAAGCTGGAGCCTCTGGGGATTGGTTTCTGAGGACATGGGTGTCCTGGAAGCCAGCCTCCCCACTCACCGCCCTCTCCCAGTCTTTAAAGCAAGCACTGTGCAAACCCAACCAAGCAGATCATTAGCCAAGTGTCACTCTCGGCGCAAAGGAGGTGAAGGTCATTGCATTTGGTAACTTGAAGTGCCTTCGTTGAATTGTATTGGTATTCCCAAAGAAAATAAATAAATACGTGGGCAGTAAAGTTCAGTGACCTTTCGAAGGCACGGTGGCAGCCATTTAGTGTCAAGTGTCCCAGAAGGGTGTAAAGAGAAAATAGAACTGGGCACATAAAAAGAAAGTTGGGTGTATCAGAGAGGACAATGGAAGACCCATTACATTTAAAGGCAAGTATTAGATATGCAGTTAGCGTTCAAGCATCCATTATTCTGCTGGGACAAACCAGTAGGTTATGTCCTCCCTGTTTAGCTGGCAATACAGATCAGGAATGGGTTCATGGGATGGGATTTCTGAGTAAGCCCTCAGAGGGCACATAGATGGGACTATGAACGTGTAAGATATGGAGGGAGATAGCAAGGAAAGCCCTGAGACCTGTGTACAAGGACATGGACTCAGACGTCTTGGAACTCCTGCAGCCCAGAGTCAGTGTTTAGGGCGTGGCTAGAAGGGAGGATCCATGTGTGGTGGAGGCAGAAGCTCCAGTTGTTGGTTGACCTGAACGTGACAAAGTGGGCCTTAGGGAGATACAACGGGGCTCTCAGCAACACTAAAACCATTAAGGATTTTGGGACACACACTTAGCAACTTGCAAAGTCCAAACTTCCAAAAACTTCTGGGAAGGTGACACTGTCCCTTCTAGTCTTGAACACTAGACAATGATGGTCAGGACTGGGCTGAGGAGACTTGAGTGCAGTTAATGGATGCTAATTAAACCATGCAGGAGTAACTTTCTGGTCTTCACTTCCACCCTTCTTTCCTAAAGCATATCTGAGGTCAGGACCAGTCCTATCCAGACTGAGAACACAATGACTCTGTCCCTTCCAAGCTCCCCTTGACTTTGAATATTCCTTTTCACTTTGGTTTTGAATTCTGATCCTAGTTTGGCGGTGTTTATAATCCATGACATTTAAGAGGTCGTCTTCTGGGTCAGGCTCTACTGTGGCGATACTGAGAACCTTTGTCTCCTTTTGGATTAAGGATAAATCCACATATTTTTGTTTTCTTCTTGGTAGATAGTTCTCATCTCTGATTTAAAAAAAAAAAACCTAAGTTTTCAGCAATATCTTTTAAATCAAGGGCTGCAAGTTTGCTTATATACTTTTCACAGAAATGTTAATTATGTAAACTTTAAGTTTATTCTGTATTTAGATACTGGGGTAGTGATCTGTGGGAAGAGTGCTTTCTCTGCAAGCATGAGTTTGCATCTCCAGCAGCCATGTACAAGGTAGGCATGGTAGCCTTCAGTGTAACGCAGCACTGAGGGCACAGAGATAGCAGATTCTGGGAGCTCACTGGCTGCCAGCATTGCAGAAATGCCGAAGTCCTGTTGCAGTAAGAAAAGCTGTTATAAAAAATAAGGTGGAGAGCAAGTGAGGAAGACTCATAGGAGTCATTTTTGGTCCCTGAAGGCACCCACAGTTGAGCACACATGTGTGAGTGCACACATACACACATACATGCACACACACAGATGCACACAGGCACACGCACACACAGATGTACACAGGCACACACACTCAAACACACACATATGAACACACACACACAAACACACATGCAGATGTGCACGGGCAGACACACACAATCACACATAAACACATATATGCCCACACACACAGTTGCACATAGGCACACACACACACACACACACACACACACACACGAACACACAAATATAAACATACATGTATATAAACATACACATGCACACACAGATATACACAGGTACACACATGTATATACCATGGGCATGTGCACATATATGCACAGACATGACATATGCATACATTATAAACAACACAGAAAAATACTAAGAGATTATTTGACAAATATTATTATAAAAATTATTTTGACAATTAGCATGCACCCAATTGGCAACATATTATGGGAGGAGAGTGATCTATCTGTAAGACATTTATAAAGTCTATTTATTAAGTTGCCCTTAATGCCATTTCTTATAGGAAGGAGTCATGGGCCCACCCCCTCACCCTGCCACCTATTACACACTTCCTATGTGAGAGAATTGACAAGTCACTTGAGAATTGACAAGTCACTTTACCCTGTACTTGCTTTAGTCAAAATGAAAAGGACTTTGAAGAAAGGGTCCTGGGTGCAGAGTCTAAGGGTGAGTCCTCAGGTTTTTCTGCTACCTCCCCTGGAAACCCATGAGTTTGGCCTTTACCTTAGACAGAGATGATTAAAAGCCTGCTTTACACAGAATCACTTTCTTCAAGATTTGCGCAGTGATGAGCGTGTGCTTTGGGGTTTTCTCAGTGTTTCCATTAAGTTACACATCTGTGCCTCCTCCCTGTGACCTCTCTGCACTGGAAAGAAGTAAAACATCCCACATTAGCATAACTTCCCAACCTGACAGGTAGCATTTAGCCACTGAGTTATAGTCTCTAACCTACATTACTTTCCATCCCATTCCACACATCATGGAGACCCTGGGTGCTCTGTCAACGCTCACTTTGTGCGTGTGTGTGTGTGTGTGTGTGTGTGTGTGTGTGTGTGTGTGTGTGTAAAATGGATGTGAACTTAACCATTAACTTAACATCTGTGGTTTAATGCAGATACTTTTGTTAAATGACAATATAATTACTAGTCATCGGCAAACCTCAAAAAGGTTGGGAGGTTCGGTTCAGTTAAACACCCAAGAGCTCAGATCCTTATCTGACGTTTACCCCTCGACTTTGGCAGGCCCAGGCTGGCAAACTCTCAAGGTGTATCCACTGTGTGAGATCTCTGTCAGCAATTCTGTTGTTTGCTTCACAATATCAGTGTTTCTATTCTTCAGGCTTGGTCGATGGAGTCCAATAAAACACAGCCATGAAAACACAAAGAGAAAAGATGTCCCCATCCAGTTGAGGCAAAGAAAGTTTTCAGGAGGACAGAGAAAGCAACGGCCTAAAAAATCATGATAGAGGAAAAAACTGCTACCATTTTGTTTTGTTTCGCTGTTTTGCTTAAAATGTTCAGAGCTGCAAATTTTCCGAGAGGTTTTGACATCAGGTTGGGTGGTGGAAAGAAACTGCTGGGGCTGACAGATAAATCCTACTTGGAAATGAGTGTGTGTGTGTGTGTGTGTGTGTGTGTGTGTGTGTGTGTGTGTGTGTGTTGAATGTATGTGTCCATGGGTAACATATTAATGTTTAACTATCTTTTGGTAAGCTGGGGCAAGCCAGTGGGTTATGTACTTAAAAATGATTAAAATGCTTTCAGCCCTGGTATTTTGTGTTTCGTTTAGAAGGTGTGTGCTGCATCAGTGGTGGTTTTTACAGTTTTACCTTCTTCTACATGACTTTTTGTTTTGTTTTGGGTCTGTTGTTGTTGTTGTTGTTGTTGTTCCTGAAAGGAGAAAGGTCTTAACTCCCAGGGCGCATCTACCTTTAACTTAGTGAAGCGATTGTCTGCTGTGTAGTTTGGGATGGTTAGTGCTAGAAATAGGCACAGTTTCAGAGTCTGTATGTGGTGTGGATCTCTTAGGAACTGTATGGGACTGTGTGATCCCTGCTGGAGAAATTCAGCCTTCAAATGAAAATGTTGCTTTTTCGAGATGTTAGCATTTTGTAGTGGGAAGTAAACTCACTCTTTCTTTCTTTCTCTCTCTCTCTCTCTCTCTCTCTCTCTCTCTCTCTCTCTGTCGTGTGCGTGTGTGTGTGTGTGTGTGTGTGTGTGTGTGTGTGTGTGTGTGTGTGTGTGAGTTTTCCTGTGTGCAGGCAGATGTGGGTATACTTAGATCCACAGGTCAACATCAGGTGGCTTCTTCAATTTCTTTCTGCCTCGTTTACAGGACAGCATCTCTCAGTGAATAGGAAGCTCACTTATTCCACTCTCCTGGCTGGCCAACTAGCCCCAAGCGTCCTCCTGTTTTGCTTCCCCAGCACTGGTCTTTTTAGCTGGGTATGGAACTTGGTCCTCATGCTTATAATCCAAAGACCCTACCAACTGAGCCATTTCCCCACCTTGAAGCCAAACTTAAAAAAACACAATTATTTACTTCATACTGATTTTATTGCTATGCCATATGTTTTGGTTTCTCCAGTTTTCTCTGGAATATCTTTTTTTTAAATATTGTTTTTTTGAGTCTAGGGTATAATTAACTTAATTTTCCCCTACCCTTTATACTGTCAAACTCTCTCATGTAACATCCCTTCCTTTTCTTTTTCATGGCCTCTTTTCTTTAATTATTTTACACACACACACACACACACACACACACACACACACACACACACACACATAGAGAGAGAGAGAGAGAGAGAGAGAGAGAGAGAGAGAGAGAACTATAACTTGTTCAATCCATTTACAATGTTACTTGCACGTATGTAACCAGGGTGGACCTTTTGATATGGGATATCTTCCCCGACATGGGCAACTTCTTTTTCTGGCTTTGGAGCAATTCCTGCCTCAGTGGGAATCATGTCAATATGGCAGGAGAGCTGTGTATGGGTTGATCTCATGCTGTGCTCTTTGAATTTGATTGTGAGTCTTGTTCTCCAGGAGACGCTCAATGGCTAGAGCATGTGTGACTAAGTCCTTAAGTGAAGATTACTGTCTGAAATTCTGAACTCTTTGGGGGTCACCAACGCTGTGCCCTGCCTCACTAGTTGGCCTGGGGAATACCAACTACTCTATTTTACTGTCAGAAAGTGGGCTTTTGGAAAGAAAGATGGAGCAGGATGATCCAGGTGAACTCAGTCTTTTATCTTGTCTAGGTGGGCAGTTTAGATGTATTAATTGGCAGTGAATTTATTGTATGGATGTATTGTGGATTGAGAAATTAACATGTACATCTAATTGTAAAGAAAGAAAGAAAGAGTGAAAGAAAGAAAGAATGAATGAAGGAAAGAAAGAAAGAAAGAAAGAAAGGAAGGAAGGAAGGAAGGAAGGAAGAAAGGGTTTTTTTTTCAGACATGGATGCTCTTGATGGCCAGAAAAATCCCTTGAGTGTTCTTAAGGTGAATAGGAAGATTTGGACCTTTTGTTTTGTCTGCTTTTGTAGGGTTTTCTGAATCAGGAGAATAATCATTTCCACAGGTCACCTCAGGTCTCTTACAATAAAAGGTATTTACTTAATTATTTACTTATGTTTTTACAATTAATTCACACATTTTTCTCCTCAGAAAAGTTTTAATCTTGAACTTTAAGATTGAGGGCCCTTGTCATTTATCTCTGGAACAATTCCCATGGCTTTTTCTTTGAGCAAGGTTTTGAAGTCTTTCTTGAGAGGGGAATCAATAACATAAGAAGGTTTTAAAACAGTGGAGTATCATCGAACCGTAAATATTAGTTCAAACTCGGAGCTCGGTATGCTAATATTTATTTACCTGAATGAACTTCTTTGGAGGAAATCCTTAGGTCAGCACAGGTGTACAACCCAGCAGTGTCCAGCACCTAGAGTGTCAGTTGCCCTGTAACCATTGTCTCCCATTCTCTCACAACCCAATCAGAGCTCCCTCTTTCTTTTTCCTGTCCTTTCGTTTTCTCTTTTTAGACAGGAGCACGTGTAATCTGACTGGTCTCGAACTCGCTATGTACCTGAAGACGACCTTGAACCTATGATCTTCCTGTCTCTAATTCTAAGTGAAAGCATTATTGGTCATGTCCAGTTATGGTTCTAGAGATCAAGCCACATTCCCCAACACACCAGGCAAGCATTCTACCAAGAGAGAGCTCCACAGGCCCCTACTCGATTCCTTTGGCTGTTGTTAGACTGGGAGATGGTGACCTTGGCCTTCCTTGGAAGCAGCTTATTCTTTCTTCCCTTGAAGGCATTTAAGGTAACATTGACTATGGCCAGCTGTGTGTCCTGCTGTGTAGCACGTGCATAAGGAACTTGGGATGGCTTTATTAGTTATGTCTTTTAGCATTTGCTCTTTCTGGCTGTCCATTCCTTCACTGGGAACTTCAAATCTTTATTAACTGGAAGACAAACAACGGACTTTTTCAGACCTCGAACCCTCTCTACTGAACTAGTCAGTGGGGCTTCTCTTCTCCAAAGGTGGTTAAGACTACTGTGTACAGGTTTGTAGGGCCTTAGAGGCGCAAGTGTTTCCCCAGCCTCACTCTCTTAGGTTCGGCAATAAACCAGGGCAAGGTGAGCTTGGTTCCTTCTGGGTGAGCATCTTTGTTCCCTCATGGCAGGTTTTTAAAGGATATTCAGTATTGCAGCCGAACAGGGTTTTCCATCCTTTAAAAAGGGCTCATTAGACTCTGCAAATTGATGCAGCACACAGAACACGGAGAGGGTCTGGGTTCCCACATAAATTAACTCCATTTCTGCAAGATGAAAAATGCTTTGGCCCCAACTGCCAGCACTACAAACACAGCCCGGCTTGGAAAAAAAACAAGGTGTGCCCACTGTGTCTCTTACATCACCAGCAGTAATAAAAGCACTGTAATTAAAACTGAGCTGACAATTTGCTTAATGATGTGTGAGGCAGGGGAGGAGAATCCAAGTAGGGCCCCACGTGTGGTTGGCTGAAGCTTCTGCCGTTCCAGCCTCTGCTGCTTCGGCAGTGGCAGCTACTAAGGTTCTGTTACACTTGAGAAAATGGTGACTCATCTGAGAGACCTCGGGGAGGGCAAGGAAGCCAAGCCACAGCCTTGAAATCATCAAGACTCTTTTCACCATAATGAGTTTGTGTGAGGGAGAAGGTACTTAAGGTGCTCTGGAACCATCCATTTATAATTAGCCAGGTAGAATTAAAAAAAAAAAATTAAACGATTCTTCACAATATAATGTAGGCCAATTAACAATGTAATTGGTTTGCTACAGTAATATGAGGGAGGACTTCTAATCCACTCTTGCTTCAGATTTACTATTATTATATAAGGAGAGAGTCTTTTAAAGTCTGAGAGGCATTAGAGTTCAATTGGAAGGGACAAAATGCTGAGTGCCCAATGTGTGGATAAGCCCTCTAAATCCAGCGATCAGCCAAAAGTCTTCTTTGACCTTTGACTCCATCATTTCATGACCTACAAAATGAAGGGCCCACCTGCCTGCACTCTACGCTCGACAACTTTGGTAGCGTTCTAGAAAGAGCCAATTAGCTAGTTGCTCAGGAATCGGAATCAACCATTGTGGTAGACAATTTCTTGAGTTATTCTTTAATAATTTAAAGGTGCATTTCTTAAGTACTCATCAGCTAAAGATGTGATTGGACAGTGAGTATCAGGAGACATTTTCCTGACACAGGATGTTAAGCATTTAAGTTAAAAAGTTTATCCTTGTGCCATTTCTAAAGGCCAAGCTACCCTTAATTCACAGAAAAGCACTCTACGTTTGTAAGCATCTAAATAAAAATAAATACTTTCATGGACTCTGCTGTCCAGTTAAATTGACTAGAAAGTAAGGGGACCATTCGTGCCAACTTCTACCTTATGAGGGGAACTTAAAAGTTACAATCGATATCAGATAATGTCTTAGGCAGGCAGGAGGCAGCTCTTAGGATCTGACGCTCACAATCCCCTCTGTCCCTGTTTTGCAATCTCTAAATAATCGGATAGTATCAATTTATCAGAATGGATTTCTTTCAGACCAGAGCTACAGGCACGCCTGTCTCGTTTCAACTGGTGTATTTCTTGCAGACAATAACTGGTCCTTGGAACTCATGAACTTCGAGAACTCTGTCCTCTGGTGGTTTCTGAGACATTGCTCATCTCCCTGGATGAGGCTCTCATCAAGGCACATCTGGCTAAATACAACACCAGAGCAGAAAACGCATCCAGAGTAACTGAGGATGTAAATTTTGTTCACCCCTTGTGCAAACTAGGGTCCTATTTGATGAGATTACCAAATAGCTTATACTCCAACATCAAACAATTCCCCAACTCTTCTCCATCCCCAAGACTGGGATTTTGTTTTATTAATTGAGATGCTACACGTGTCCCAAAACTGTATCAGATGTGAAAATTCGGCTATGGTCCACATCTTGATAATCATCTTATATAGTACATTGCTTTAATTTCATTTCCTTGGCATTTGAATGGTTTCCTACGGGGATTTGTGATTCTCTTCTATGATTACTGTTTACCTTGGACTCTTTTGTTTAATTTGTAACTTGATGGCAATAAGTTAATAAATGTGCTTAGCAGAGCAAATCAATTAAAATGATGGCTTTAAATGATGGTGGCTGGTTGAAAGTATAGGGAAGGAGAAGGATAAATTCTGAGACAAAGAAATTTTGATTAAAAAACCCAGTATGGTTCTTGATGAGTAGAGTGGCTTAGGTAAGTTATTTAATGCCTCTGAGCTTTAATTTTCTTATCCACAAAACAGGAGAAATAAAATAATAGTTATTAATCATTGTGTGAGAATTATGTAACACATGGTGAGTTCAATGGCAGTTGATTGGGAACATGCTGCATGCTAGGCACTCACTGTATTGCTGTGGTAAAGAATTTGATTCTCTCTCTCTCTCTCTCTCTCTCTCTCTCTCTCTCTCTCTCTCTCTCTCTCTTTCCCCCTTCTGTTTTCCTTCCTTTCTTCTTTCTTTTCTCCTTTCTCTCTTTCTTTCTTTCTTTCTTTCTTTCTTTCTTTCTTTCTTTCTTTCTTTCTTTCTTTCCTTCTCTCTCTCTCTCTCTTTTGTGTGTGTGTGTGTGTGTGTGTGTGTGTGTGTGTGTGTGTGTGTGTGTATTTCATGTAGCTAAGCGAGGCTCAAACTCATTCAAGATGACCTTGAATTTCTGAGACCTATGCCCGTACACCCTGCCTGATGTCTTTTTTTATTCAGCTTTGTTTGTCTGATGGTTGGCTTCTCAGCTAGTACATAGTAGCTTAAAAAAAAAAGTTCAATGAACAATTAAACAATGCCCTATTTTTAAAAACATTACTATTCAGAGAGAACTCCAATGCATAATCTCATATAATAAAATATACTAGAATAAACAGCCAGCACTTAACTCCAAATCAGTAAGTATGACGAAGATATCAGTGGGCATTCCTAGGAGAGGCTGTCATTTTGAAAGTTAACTGAGCCCACTTTCTCATTAAGAGAGTTCATTGAAACTTAGGACCATCTAGCAGATTGACTGACTGGCACTTATTGGGTGTCATGAGCCTGTCAAACAAATGATTGTTCATGTAAGTATGATTTAATCTCTCCAAATTGTTCCCAAAGATGTCTTGTCAGAGGTTTGAAACTCTTTACCAGTGAGAAAAAACAAAACACACACACACACACACACACACACACACAACCCAACAGCCTGTTCTTGATAAAGTCCTGTTGATGTCAGGGTCCTTCTTTATCCCAGAAATCTAATGAAGTCTCCTGAACTCTAGAATGAACAATAGGTCAAAGCTGAGTGCCCAAGAAAAGAGAGAGCTGGGTATAGAATGCTCTTATAACCTTTGGAGCATCATAATAGTTCAGCCAGAAACACCAAAACCTACGTATGGAATAATATTCGTACTCATTAGCTCAAGCTTTACTGAACATGGTAGAAATGAACAATTTACTTCTTTGTATGATGGATGAACAAAATGGTGGTGGTGAGGGAAGTGGGGGTGGGTGAGGAAGAGGTGACTTGGTGAAGGAAAGAGGGAGGCTACCAATGCCTACCTAAAACCCATAAATTGTGTACACTCTACATGGAAGCCACAGTCTGTGACACAAAAATTGTCATAGTTATTTATTTTATATATTATTATTAATCATATCATAATTTTTTCTCTCTCTGGCATATGCATGTATGTTGTGTGTGTATACACACTAAGTTACACACACACACACACACACACACACAAACACACACACACACATGTTATCCCACATATGTGGAAGTCAAAGGACATCTTTTGGTAGTTGATTCTTTCCTTTCACCAAGATAAAACACTGGCCACCAGGTTTGGGCACAGGCACCTTCACTCGCTGAGCCATTTTACAACTGCTAAAATTCTTAGCCATTTTGATACAGTTTGATGGCTCTTAGAGTAACTCCATGACAGTGCGGCTGAGGCTGGAGCTTGGTGGCAGAACACTTGTCTATCATCCTCCCTGGCCGGTCCTCGGCCCTCAGAACTCTACATAGAGACAGGTCTGGTGGACCTTTGTCTCTATTTTATCTGGGTGGAACTTAGGACACTTCTGAGACTGCTTCTCCCAGTTATAAGAACAGTGTGTGGGAAGAGAAAGCCATTGGTCCCTGATGAAGGCATGCCATCCTCTCCACATTAGACATGCTTCTAGAACTTTCCTTTGTGGACTCTGGGATCTCCATCCAATAGCTTCTCAGAAGCTTTGACTTTTTTTTTTACCTACCTCTGAGTTCACTTAGTTATCTGATTTCCCAGCTGCATTTCTAAAGATAGATGGACGAGAAGGAAACTTCTGGCAAGGGATATGATCGGTTGTCTCCTTGAAGGTCTTTTCTGACCTGCTTACTGAGAAATGGCATTAGCAGAGCCTGCCTCAGGTGAGCCTCTCCCCCTGAGCAAGCCACTCCTGAAGTATCTAATATTTAATTTAAGTCGATGGCTGAAGAAGAAGCATGGGCTGTGACTTACGGGGCAGCAGGCACATTTTGTTCCTGGTACGCCTGTTGAAGGGGAATATTTTGAGAGGTTAATAGAAACTAATTGATTTTCTTTCCTTTTTTATTAGATATCTTACAAATGTTAAGTCATATATGGATCCGGATTTTGTTATCGGTAGAGGATTTGTTGATGAAATTAAAGGATTCTTGAAGTAAAATATGTTTTAATCCTTACTTGTTGATCCTTTAAAGAAAGAAAATAGGATTTTAAAATCCAGGGCCAATTTCTACTCAATTATTTACAAGTCATAAGCAGACTCTGCCCTCTGTGTTTCTGCCTCATCAACTCCTCCCTGTCTCCTCTCCTTGCTGTTTTCAATACCATACATACCAACACCATCATCTTCCGTTTCCTTTCTCGAATTCTTCCTGCATTCTTTCTCCCCACCCCCTTTCTTCCTTTTTTTACTTCCTCATTCAAAATCTACTCATTGACTGGGAATCTACCTTGGGTTGTGCGTGTTTGTAGATTGTGTTTGTGTGCATGAGTGCACATGACTTTCAAAGTCAGAAGCCATTGACTATCTTTCTCGATTGTTCTTCACCATATTTTGAGACAGCAGCGTCTCTTTGTTGAACCTGGGGCTCACCGGTTTTGGTAGACTGGCCAGTCAGCAAACTTCAGAGAGTCTCCAGTCTCCTCCTTAGTCCTGACACTGCAAGGGGGTGCTGCTGTACGTGGGATTTTTGGTGGATACTGGGGTTGAAACTTAGGTTCTCATGTTTACAGAGCAAGTCCTTCACTGGTGAGCTATCTTCCCACTTAGAATCTGCTCTTTTAATGAATCAGTTCTGAAATACTTTGATCTTGTCCTTATCCCATCAGACTCTCAGAGTTCACCAGACTCTATCTTTCAGGTCTTCTGTGTTTTCTGTCATGTTCCTCTCAGGCTTACAGGGAAGATTCTCCTCTACCAGAGCAAATGATAAACTTTCAGAGTGGAGTGAAGATCTTCATTCACAGGAATCTGCCCAGGTATGAAGGGCGCAATATTTCACATGTGGAGAATTAGTAAGGAATTGTATTTGACACCCAGGGGAGCTTTTATATTGAGCCCTATGTGTAGGTTATTTCATACTTAGTTTCTCAAAGGAGAAAACCCATTTTTGTGTTGAATCTTGCATAATTTCCCATCACTCATTGTGGGTGTTTGGAGGATACCCACAGGAGTATTGGTGGGACTTGCTTCTTTTGCTTTTTGTCGGACAGTTAATAAATTCATGGCTTAGGGAAGGTATGCAGCTGTGGAATGACTTGTGGCCATTTCCCTTGGAGAGGTTCAACAGCTTCTACAGAGGAAATTGTGATGTGAGTCAGTGTGAAAAAATGACTGTAGGCCAGATGCAAGTCAGGGTTAAAGCTCTCAGGAATACAGGTAAAATGCCACCCAAGCATTTCCTCAAAGCCAGGTAGGAGCACATGGGTACTTGGACTCCTCCACTGAGGATCCCACCTATGAAATGTATTTCAGCGGTGAAGAGGATGGCTTGGTCCACAAGACCCAACCCAGAGCACACATTAAATGCTGGCATGGCAGCTGATGTTTCTAATCCTAACATTGGGGTGATGGAGACAGGAGGATGTTTGGGGCTCAGTGGCCATCCAGTCTAGCCTAATTGGTGAGCTCCGGGACAACCAGTGACTATCTCCAAAAGAGGTGACAGTAGCTGAGATTGTCCTCTGGCCCCCTCACATATGTGACACACTGGGATACCCCCCACACACATGTGCATTCATTTATTTAGAAGTCCCAGACTAAGAACCAGTTTCTTGGGGGGTTATTTTTATTTGGACATCTGTAAGTTTAAATGTAAGGTGTCTCTTGGGAAGATGTTTCCATCAGGGACAGCGTCTTTTGCCTAGGTGGCAGCCTTGGGAAGCTCTCTAAAGTGCATGGGAGAGGATTGTTGTCAAACTAGTGATGCTTTTCTTCTTCATGTCTTCTCTAGCTCTTGGTTGAGCATTGCTGGGGCATGTGAAAAAATGAATGCATCTGTTTGTGTATCTCTCTGTGTGTGTCTGTATATCTGTATATGTATGTGTATGTCTGTGTGTGAATTCGTGTGTTTGTGTATGTATGTGTGTGTATATGTGCATGTTTGTGTCTGTACATTTGTATATGTATGTGTGCCCTTCTGTGTGAATTGGTGTGTTTGTGTGTGTATGTATGTTTGTGTATCTGTTTGGATATTTGTGTGTCTGTGTGCTTGTTTGTGTGTCTCTGTATGTATGTGTGTGTTTGTGTGTGTTCGTGTATTTATGTGTAAGTGCCTGGTGTTTGTACATGTATGTGTTTGTATGTGCTTATGTGTGCACATGTGTGGTCACTTATTACTTAAGGTAAATGATGAAAGTCCTTATCTGTCCTTCCCCTGAATGCTGGGTATAGAGCCTTGGACCAAAAGGTGAAAGGAGACTTATTTCTAGGACTTTCTATAGGTTCTTTTTTTTGCCACAGGAGGACTGAAAGTGTTGCTCAGTGACTGAACATTCATGAGGCTTAGATTCAGTCCTCAGAGTTCTACACTCCCCCACTACCCCTGCTTTCAGTAATGCCCCAAAAGTGAACCACTGACTACAGAATGCCCCAGTGGAGAGGAACTTTCCAGGCAAAAAAAGCATTGGCTGAAGGTGTAAATAGGATTCCAGTTAGCACAATTTATCCTAAAGAAGTGAAATTAAAAGATAGACAATGATCTGCAGGACTCTTGAGAACCACCCAGGCACTGTGGTGAAATATTTTAAATGCTAACATATAGCATTCTAGACACAAATGGACTCAGAGCACAGTGTGATAGAAATGGGTAAACGATCTATAATATGAAAGCATAAATAGCCCACAAATATAAAGAAATGCAAGTCAGAGTAAGAATGAGAGCTTCTGGAGAGAAAGACAGCCCTTAGTATTTACTCTGTTCATACTGAATCTGTTGACTGTATGGGAAAAACCCCACTTGTTTGTAGCAAGGGATATTTGAAGCCAGTATCCGGGTCCAGAGGAATTTTGAAGGTAAAAATATGTTCTTTTCTCTTTTGTTAGAATTAAAATCCTCAAAGCTAGAAATATAGCTCAATTGGTAAGGCTTGTCTGGTACACTTAAGGCCTGGGTTTGAGTCCAGGGACAACACAACACAAACCAGGGATTGGGGGTGGGGGCATACACCTCAGCTCCCAGCACTCTGCAGGTGAGGGTGAGCAACAGCGTTAGGAATTCAAGGTCATCCTTGGCTTCAGAGAGTTCAGGCCTTCCTGGGCTCCTTGAGATCTTATCTCAACAACAAACAAACAAACAAACAAACAAACAGGATAAGTGTATTTGGATTAAGCAGATTAATTTCTCCCCTCTCTCTCTACCCCAACTCCATCTGTCTAAGTATTAACAGCAATGTCTCTGCTCAACCTGTCCTCCCCCGCTGAGTTATACCCCAAGCCTGGTTCTATTTTTAAGTCTAGCCATCTTTCCTGAAACAAGTGGCAAAGTTGCAATTCTACCTTTAAGAAAATCATTTGGTTTTTTTTCCTTTCTGAGTCCCCAGGAGACGTCACTGAGAATACTTGTGTCTTGTTGGTTTTCATCTTGTGCCCAACAGAACCTTCTGTTCCTGATCGTTTGATACAGGCTGATTGATATTATCTGTGGAACTGTGATTCGTATTCCCTATACATTCCAAGTAAGCCTTTACTAGCCACTCTGCTCAGGAGCTACACGGGTCTTTAGGGTGGGTCATACTCAGAGTTGGGAGAACCACTCAACCCTTAAGTTTCTTCCTGATCCCAATGCCATCCCTTACCTGTCTGTTTTCTGTGTTCTTATTAGAAATATGCTTATACAGTTTAAAAGGATATTATTAAAAGCACTTTAAAATGAATCAACTATACTGAGTTCAAAAAAAAAAAGAACAAAGTATTCTAAAAAGGTTTGATAATAAATGACTGGAGGGATAAACAATTTCACTCTAGGGCTATTAATCTAGCACCTTTCATGAGCCCTAAACTTCTGTAAGCTAAATAAAAATAGCACATGACAGCTTATATTTCTATAGGAAATAACAGAGTGAACAGCAAAGACATTGGGAAATTGCATTTTTTTCCGAAGATAATTAAAGGTCATACTATTTAGCCAAACCATAATCCATCACAGTGAGGCATTGATTACTGCTCCAACCATGTGCATTTTTAATTCCATTAGGGAAATAAAAGACAGCCTTTGAATTTGCCACTTTCTCGATACATAGCAAGTCCGAATGGCAAATTACTCCGGAATCCAGAATAGCTCAACAGATAAGCTCTTTCTCTTCAGCATCTCCAATCTACAAAGTTTTAAGTAGCAATAAATTTAACAGCCGCCTTCCTCACAATGTGTGGTAATAGCCGCTCTCTGGAGATCTGAGAATGTTCAAAGCAAAGCGGTGCTCACCATTTACCCCCACAGTGAGCTCGCAGAGACCCACCACTCCACACACGCCTCCCATCCACGTTTGTCCTGGGTAAAAGCTGGTTTCCTCCAGGGCCCTGAAGCTAACGGTTATCATTCAAATGACTGCAGCACCAGAGTGCGGAGTTATATTTCTAGGCACTGGTGTTGTAATGGCTGTCAAAGAGACACACTGGAGTAGGTTATCTGGCTTCCCCATCTTCTTCAGGTGTAATGTTGTCATTCATTTTGTTAACTCTCTCTTTGTGTTTCAACCCAGAGGAGACCACAAACTGAAAAGTATGCACCAGTCTATTTTTGCTTTCTGCTGGTCTGTTTGTGGGTGTAATTGTTTCACACTTAGTGAGCCACAAATGAGCTTATATTTGTAGAAGGACTTTTTAAAGAGAACAGAGGGGCATTATTCTTTAGAGATTGGGGCATGGCAGAGTGGTTCTTTTACCTGCAGGAAGATGGATGTAGGAACCTATTAGCCAAATTCTTCACAAAAAATTCCACTGTCAATTTCACAAGATAGTGGAGGCCAGGCGGAGCTGGAGGGTGGGTTTCCAGAATTTAACTTAACCTGGATCATTGCTAGTAAGTGGTTCTAGATGGTCTTCTAAGTGTTTATAATAGTGATTTGTATGAGTAGTTCTTTCTTCCCAACTCCTTCACACACACACACACACACACACACACACACACACACACACACACACACACACACACCTCACACCATAACCTAAAATGTCCAGTGTATTAGCAGGTAAAGTTCCTGATCTGGGTCAGGCCAACTTTTATGTATCTGTAAGACTGCAATTCAATTTTTTAAACTATCCACGTCTATAGCTTAACACACACTTTCTATAGCAATTATGAATACTTTCTCTCACAGGAAGTACATATATTTTTTTTTCTTGAGTTTGAATTTGGGCTCAGAGCATCCAACTGTCACCAAGGACCCAAGGAAAATATTCTATAACTGAATTAAGCCTGTGTTTTAGCACAAGGCCTTTCAATGTGGTTAACCAGGGCTGTGGTATTTTGACAGCATCACCGAGGAAAGGCTGAGGAGTGGCTGATTAGGAGCACAGCTCGGCAAATTGAGATAATGCTGAGGGGGCAATCACGCATACTTCAGGGCAGAGGTGATTTCAGGCAGGAGCCACAGAGGAATTTCTTCCTTTTGCAGAACCCTCTAGCAAAAGATGGTGATGCAAGACAGTAGCTCTTGGAGTCTGGAAGTCTCTGTCTTGGTGCCCGGAGCAGGAAGCCTCGCATGGGACATTTAAGTTTTAGCCAGAGGCTCCTCGTCCCTTTGTACTTTCTGGGCACGCAGGCAGAGGCCTATCTGGGTCATGGGGCTGAGGACGGCTGTGTCATGGCCTCCCTCATCTGGCTGCTCAATGGATTAACTCAAAAGTTGGTGCAAGGGATGTTAAAACACACTGGGTTACTCAGTCTTGGACTTCCTTCCTTCCTTCCTTCTTTCGTTCCTTCCTTCCTTTCTTTCTTCCTTCCTTCCTTCCTTCCTTCCTTCCTTTCTTCCTTCTTTCTTTTCTTCCTTCCTTTCTTCTCCCCCCAGTTATATGAAATACTATACTCTAAACTAAGGCAGTTCCCTCAGAAGATGTTTTCATTACTCTTACACAGAAGAAAAGAGAGTAGATATTATTACCATAACTGCTGGCATCCTGATTTTTTTTTTTTGAGTGTGGGAATGTACACAGTACATGTTTCCTTGTCTTCCATAATGCAAGGGCTAAAGACATTTGTATATTTAATTCAAGTGTGTGTGTGTGTGTGTGTGTGTGTGTGTGTGTGTGTGTGTGTGTGATGTGTGGAGACTAAAGGTCAGTTATTGGGTATCTTTTTTTCATGGGTGCTGTCAATCTTAACTTCTTCATACTTATATGGTAAGCCTGACGAGCCATGGCCCCAGCTGTTGAATATTTTTTGAATTAAACCTTTATTTCAAAGAATTTGCAATCAAAAAACATGACACATGAAAATTAACCAGACCATATATATCCAGTCTATATATCCAGTCTATATATATAGTCTATAACCAGTCTATATATCCCTGTGAACTTTGATGCAGTGAGAACAGCCCTTCTGAAGCTGAGGGGGCGGCGGCGTGTGTGTGTGTGTGTGTGTGTGTGTGTGTGTGTGTGTGTGTGCGCGCGCGCGCGCATGCACGTGTGCAAGCACGCTTCATACTGGGTTTTACCCTTCCGTCAGACTTCTTAGACTTAATCAAGTCAACCTTAAATCAGCCTTTCTCAACCACAGATTGTCGTCAATGACAAGATGCTCGACATTGTTTGAGTGGCTGCTTCCTAAATTTTCTTAAGGAGAATGCGTCATTAAGACCCACCTGTTCTAAGAATGTTGGTGAGAAGTTAATGCCTTAGATAAGTAGATACGTTACAGGAAAGTGTAAAGACGGAGCTGGTACTCAGTTGTCTTGGGCAAGTGTTTTGTTGTTGCTGTTTGGTTTTTTCTTTAAACATCTGTATTTTAATTTTGTGTGTGTGTGTGTGTGTGTGTGTGCGTGCGCACGAGCGCGAGCGTGAGCATTTGTGCTCAAATGCACGAGCTGCAGTGTGTATGTGGAGGCAAGTGGAAAAATTATAGGGGTGGGCTCTCTGCGTCTACAGTGTGGATCCTGGGGAGCAAATTCAGATAGCCAGGTTGAGGCCTTTCTTACTGGTCCTTGGCAAGTTTTGTCCTTTTTCTCTTCTAAGGCTTATTCCTGTCACTGATTAGGATGACAACATTTAGTACTTAGCTTCCCACCTGTTCGCAGTTGTCGGTTTAAGCTCACCCTTTGAGAACAATGTGGAGGTGAAACCGGGTCCTACCTGTTTGTCTTCATTGCCTCTCCTTGTCTCTTTTCCAGAGGCCTTGTTATCTGACTATGGGCAGCAGGTTCTAATCAGCAAAGGGAGATTGTGTTTAAGGAAAATAAACTTTCCAATGCCGCTTACTCAATACCCAGCCTACTGAGAACAACACCAGCAACAAAGAAACACGCTCAGGGTGTTTGTGAGGAAAGCCTCTAAGCTGAGCACTTCAGGAGGTCTGGTGGGCAAGCGATATTATTTGCTTAATGACCTGTTTTCAAAACCTCGCGTGTGCCTGCTGAGACAGAGAGGTGAAAGTAACCGGACTGGTGTCTCATGCATTTTATAGTCACCTGAACGAGACAAATACACAAACCAATGCCAAGGTCATACCGCAGCATTCAACCGTCTTCCAAAATCGATGTGGTGGAGGGTTAAGGGTTTAGCATTGAAGCATCACAAGAGTATTAATCATTCCTTGCCAGACAATTGGGTTCTAGAAGGCGCCTGAAAGCAGGGCATGTAGAAGGTTTAAGAAATCATCAAGGGCTGGAGAGACGGCTCAGCAGTTAAGAGCACTGACTGCTCTTCCAGAGGTCCTGAGTTCAAATCCCAGCAACCACATCGTGGCTCACAACCATCTGTAATGAGATCTGATGCCCTTTTCTGGTGTGTCTGAAGATAGCTACAGTGTACTTATAAATAAATCTTTAAAAAAAAGTTAAGGGTTGGGGATTTAGCTCAGTGGTAGAGCGCTTGCCTAGGAAGTGCAAGGCCCTGGGTTCGGTCCCCAGCTTCGAAAAAAAGAACCAAAAAAAAAAAAAAAAGTTAAAAAAATCATCAAAACCATCTGGATACAGGCACTGGTGATGGGGAAGAGGCTCTAATGAAAAGGAAAGGAAAGAATTTTCTTTTTGTAGCGAGAAATTGATTTAAGGTGAGATGGTTTGATGAGTAAGCGATCAGATACGGGTATCAAAGATGAGAAGGAACTGTGCGGCACAGGATAAAAAGATGGCGGGCCCATTGGTGATAAGGGAAAGCCTGGAGCAACAGGTCCTCAGGAAAGAGAGCACTTTTAGTTTTGAGTATGTTGCATTTACAGAGCTGTGTGGCCTTCAGACAGAGATAATGGATAATTGCGTTAGGGTGCATATTTGAGAGTCAATCCTGTGTAGAATATAGATGTTGATGAGGTAGTCAAGAGGAGTCAGTGGAGAAGAAAAGAGATATGAAGGATGTCCTGAGGGAAACAAAAGATGGCAAAAGAAATGCACTTCAGAGGAGAGGTAGAGGCACGGGCTGCCAGTTGGTGTTTGCTCAGAAAGTAAGGATCAGTCATCCTGTAGGATCGCTGTAGGAGACGATGGGGACTCTGCCTTTTCGATATTAGGATCCTAACACTTCACATTGTTTCTCACACTCATCGCAGATGCTCAGTGATGCTGAATAATGGGGCGGGGCCTGTGAAGGAAATTCCAAGAGTTGGCCATGGCCACAGTGTCTTATGTCATCAAAAGTGAAGACAAGGACTGGGAGTTGTCCATCAGGTCTGGCTGTCCTGTTATCTGTGAAGGCAGGGGGAGCAATTTCCAGCAGAACGGTTTGGGGAGAGGCCAGAATGCACAGTGGAGAGTGAATGGCTCAGAGAAACATGTCAACGGAGCTTCTCTGCTCTCTCAAGGAACAAGACTGCAAGGCTGTGGAGGTCTGGCAGGTGTAGTGTACCTGCTCTAGTGTGGATGAGGCCCTGGTTTGAACCCCTCCCCCATAATGATAAAACACAGCATGGCGGAGGAGGCTTGCAGTGACAATACTCAAGAGGTGGAGCAGGAGGATCAGAAATTCAAAGTTGTCCTTGGTATAGTGAGTTCGAGTCCAGCCTGCTCTGCATGAGGTAGTGTTTAAAAGAAAGAGGAGGGAGGAGAATGGAAGGAAAGAAAGGAAGCCGGAAAGAAGAAAAGAGAGAAAGGAGCTGGATGTGGTGGCACATGTCTGTAATCCTGTATGTAGGAGACAGGTCGTTGACTCTGAGATCAGTCTAGTCCACAGCAGCGAGCTCCAGGCCAAGGTTACAGGGTGACACCCTGCTTCAAAAACAATAAATAAACAAAGCAAACATTCAAAAAATATACACAAAGAAGATAAAGAAGAAAACAGTAGACTAGGAAGAGGAGACACTTATGTCAGCAAATGGCCAGCGGCCCTTAAACTGCCCAGGATGGGAGTTCCTAGGACTTCTCTTATGGCCCAGCTGACCGCTGCCTTCTTCCTGGATGGCCTAGGAGCCCCAGGCTGGCATTGCCATTTGTCGCTCCAGCCTCACAAGCTCAGATTTTATAAAGTTCCTATTCATGGAGTTCCTACCTCCCTGACTTCTAACTCCTGTTGCTTTAGCTCCTCGTTCTTGAACCTCAAGGCAACTGACTACACAATCCTTTGTTTTTTAGAACCATGAAAGGGCAGGAGAATTAAAAAAAAAAAGAAAGAAAGCAAAAGTTGCATCTGGAGACACAATTTCTCATTATATTTTTATCTCCTTTTCTCCCTGTGTTTTTTCTTTTAATCACGTGAAGTCCTTTGAAAGCTGACAACCAAAGTTGTTCTTTCAGAATCTCCAGTGGTTGGTGACAAGTAGAGAAGGTGGGAATATCTTTAGTTAACACAAAATCATAACCCAAAACATACTTCATTTGAAGATGCTTTAGAGTGTGGAAGAAAATCACCACAAAGTTGTGTTTATTGAAATAAATTTTCAATATCATCATCGTCATTGTCGTTGTCATTGTCGTCATCGTCGTCGTCGTCGTCATCATCATCATCATCATCATCATCATCATCATCATCATTCATGGCTACAGAAAGTCACTTCTGCACAATTGTATATTGAATTTTGAGCACATTCTTCACCTTTGCTACATTCCCCTTCTCAGCCTTCTCCTCTCTCCTAGTCTCCCTCATTCTCCAGAAAGTGAAACTAATCTATATAGATTATTAGGACATACACACACAAAAGTAATAAGCAAAACAGAACAGTGCACTTTCCCTCCTCCCTTTAACGTTTTTGTTTGTGTGTTTCTAATTTGGAAAGAAAAATAAATTAAAAATTTGTGTGAGTGCCTGTGTACATTAGATCCCTGTGAACTGCAGGAAGGATGGATGGTGGTGAGCTACTATGTGGGTGCTGGGAACTTAACCTGGGTCCTCTGCAAGAGCAACAGGTGCTCTTAGGTGCTACGCCACCTCTTCAGTCCCCTTGAGTAAACTTTTAAAAGCTAATCAATCTATTAGCCATAGACATCTACTTAATTAACTGCTAATAACTTCAAAACAGTGGTTTATTTGATTCGATACTGTGTATTCACTGCCACTGTAATTTTAATAGTGGATAAGTTATGGTGTCTATAAATTACAGCTTGGGAATTATTTTTAACTTCACGTTCAGTATTTATTGCTTGTCTGGGCTCATCTAATTGAAAGTCTTTTGAGCCCAGTACGTTAGAATAGACATTACGAGTAGATCTGTTTTAATCTGAAAACACTCCCTTTGCTTCTTTTTTTTCTCTCTCTTTCTTTTAATGTTCAATGAAATATCAGAAACACAGACTTAAAACGAAGCGGTTAAAAAAAGGTAGTCTGGTTGTCAACATGATTTATAATGGTAGCTGTCTGTAATTTTATACAATTGAGTCTTCATTGCCCTAAAAACAGGTAAATTAATGTGTGGTTTAGTTCTAACCACAACTCTTACCAGGCCCTAGTTCCCAGGGTTGTTCCATTTTGCCGCTGTCTTCTTTTTCTTCTTCTTCTTCTTCTTCCTCTTCCTCCTCCTCCCCCTCTCCCTCCTCCCCTCCTCCTTCCCCTCCTTCTCCCTCTCCTCCCCCTCCTCCTCCTCTCCTTCCTCCTCCCCTCCTTCTCCCCTCCTCCCTCTCCTCCCCCCTCCTCCTCCTCTCCCTCCTCCTCCTTCTCCCCCTCCTTCTTCCCCTCCTCCTCCTCTTCCTCCTCTCCCTCCCCCTCTTCCTTCCCCCCTCTTCCTTCTTGCAGGTTTGTTTGTGGCTATGAAACAGCATTGGTCTTAGAACTCTTGATGAGAAAATGGGATTGCAAGACTGGGGAAGCCACTCAGTTGCTAGAGTGTTTGCCTATCAGGTATAAAGCCCTGAGTTCTGTCTTCAGCATGACAGAACTGGGTCTTGCACATCTGTAAGTCCTGGGCTTGAAAGGTGGAAGTTGAAGCTAACCTTGGCTACACCACATATTGGAGGCTAGCCTGGGCTACATAAGACCTCCATCCGCCTCTCTCTGACTCTCTCTTTATTTCTGTCTCTTTGTCTCTGTCTCTGTCACACACACACACACACACACACACACACACACACACACACACACACGGGGAGACAAGAAAGAAAAGAAAAGAAAGGAAAGGAAAGGAAAGGAAAGGAGAAGAAGAATGGGGAACAAGTTTACACACTGCCCAGCTGCAGAAGTCCAGTGTAAAGAAGCCTGGTTCACTCAGCAGTGGGTACTTTCCTCACTTGGCAGAGGGAGGGGGCCTGTTTCTGCAAGCTCCCAAACCTCACACAGGTCTGGGAATCAACTCCTCCCTTCTCACTCACAGGGCTCAGAAACCTGTTCTCCTGTGGTTTTTGAAGCAGCCAAGGATGGGGAACGCAAAAAGACTTCCCAGAGGAAGGTATTTGACCTGGCCCTTGAAGGGTGCAAAGAACTCCATGATGAACAATAGAAGAACAGCTTTGCAGGGCTGCTGGGAAAGCAAGAAGTGTCACCAAAGTTTAGGAGAGAAGATCTCTGGGTGAGGTTAAAGAAAAAAATTATGTGTATGCATCATGCTGTATGTGAGTGAGTTCCATCCGTATTCCAATATTTATGAGAAAGTACTAGGCAAAAAAATCTAATGTCCAGTAGGGATCTAACATTTTATTTTATTATTTTGCTTTACTTTAAAAAATGTATTCTTTAGAGACAATTTTGTTTTTGTTTTTTGCTTTTTTGTATTTTTTCTGTTTTGTTGTTGTTGTTTTCTGTGCAGCCCTGGCTGCCCTGGAACTCACTCTGTAGAACAGATTGCCCTGAAACTCGGGGATCTGCTTGCCTCTGCCACCCAAGGGCTGGCATTAAGCGTGTGTGTATGCCACTATGCCCCACAGGGATTTTACCTTGTACATGTGAATTAACTTTTCAGTGATAAAGTCCCAGAATCCCACCCCACTGTCTTTTGTGCTGGGTTTCCTAATTTTATAAAGCACAGCCATCAGAGGCAGAATGCTGGGTCTTAATTAAGGGCATATTCTAAAGGAGACCTCCACGGGATGAGGAACAAAATGCCCCTTGGTTCTGAAACCAGTCAGTCATCAAACACCACTAAGGAAAACAGTGAATCTCTCCAACGCACACTGTGCTCATTCTCAGCCAGTCCGGATGTTAATTCTCAGTCTCGCCTCTTCCTTGGCTGGGAGATAGATCTTTCCAGAGCTCACACTTTTTTGTCTTTTTTTTTTTTTCTGGAGCTGAGGACCGAACCCAGGGCCTTGCGCTTGCTAGGCAAGCGTTCTACCACTGAGCTAAATCCCCAACCCCAGAGCTCACACTTTTATATGGGGAAAACAGGGACAGAAAAATAGTGGTGCTCTATCTTGCCAAGATGATGGGGGGGGTGGGTTTAAGGTAACAAATCTGACATCCCTGATACATTTATAGTTAATAAATGGTAGTTCTAAGTGGGTGGTGGATTTTCACATTCTATATTTTTAATTAATTAATTATGCACTCTGTGTGTGTGTGTGTGTGTGTGTGTGTGTGTGTGTGTGTGTGTCCAGAGGATAGCTCACAGAAGTTGATTCTCTGTTACCACCATGTGGAGTCCCTGGGCTGAGTCAGGTTCTTATGCCTGACTGCCAGCATCCTTATCTGCTGAGTCAGCCAACTGGCCCTAATTGTCCTGTGCAAAACACTAATCCTCACATTGTGTATGTTACATGTTTGCTAAGTACCTAATGTGACCCTGAGAATGTGTGACTCTTACAGTGGCTTTCAAAGGACAGAGATTTGGGAGGTGCACGAAGTGAGGAGTCAGGTGTTAGAGTCAATAGCGTCACATAGAGGAACAGCATCATCCACGAAGTCCACTTGATAACCGTGTTCCACACGAACCGGGGCGGTATTGGAGGGGATTCCAAATGGACCTTGACTGATGAAGCTCCGTGTAGTTAAAACTACAAGGAGGAGCTGACATTGGCAGGCATGTAGGCCATGGGTATCCCATGGAACTGGAAATAAGGAACATGACGACTGGGATTCAGTGAGTAATAAAGTTTAGGTAGCCTCTTTCCTTTTATGGTATTTGAAAAATATATTGATATCCACAATTGCTACGACAAATGATCCCTAAGATGGGTAGCTTAAATAAAAAAAAAATTCTTGTCTTTTCATTCTGGAACCTAGAAGTTTCAACTGAGGTATTGATCATATTGGTTTCGATAGCCTGTAGGTGGGGAGAGAGGGCCCACCCTTAGCTCTTTTAGCTTCTTTCTGGTGGCCCAGAAGATCCTAGCGTGGGTATCACCCCTGTCTTTGCCTCTTCACACGGCTGCTGTCATCTCTGTTCTTAGCTGTGAGTCTTCCTGTGAGTCTGTGTCTTTTTCTTTTTTATGGTGAGGACATATTCACATTGGGTTAGAGTCAAGGACACCAATGGCCTCTCATCCACAGAGACCTTGTGTTCCAAATAAGGTGTCATATTCATAGATACGGTGGTCAAGATTTCAATCTGTATTTTGATGAAGCATAGTTCAACCTATAGCAGAGGGGTTTAATCTATAAGCAATGTGAGTGGTTGAGTCTGTCAGCAGGAAGAAGGAAGGAAATCAGAGGGGAGTAGCCCACAGCACTGCATGCTAAGCAGAGTGACCTGGCGTCGCCATTAGAGCTAGCAGCCAAGGACGCAGAAGTGATCCCATGTGACTTTCCATGAGTCCACAGTGGAATGCTGGGAATGGAACCAGGGGCTTTTAGTTAGAAGTGGGCATAGACTGCTCTTAGGAATCATCAACAGGCTGGGGGCTTAAGGAAGAATATTTCAAGATGGGGCATCCTGGAATATCTGCATGCATGGAGCTGAAACCGTCTAAAGGAAAGCAAGGTTAAGGCAAAATAGAATATTGGATCTATACACACAGTGATGGAGTGATGGGGGGAAAATGCAGCCCTGGAGCTCAGGTAATAGACTTCAGGGATACAGGGAGAAGCCTGCTTCGGATAGCAGCTGCTACTGCTTCATTATGATCTGGGTATATGTGTATACCTGTGGTGATCCTAAAAGTCAACAGAGCCTTTAAAAGGTAGTGCTAGTGGGAGGTAAGTCATGGGGGTTGAGCCTTTGTGAGAAGGTTAATGCATTCTTATGAGACCCTGAATTTGTCGGTGCAGGATTCAGTTGTGATGAGAGAGAAGTCGTGCATTTCTGAGTCCTTCTCTGTCTTCCAGTCTCGCCATGCACGGCTCTGTCACTGGGTTGCCATAAAGGTCTACGAGAGGATAAACTAAGTCTTGAACTTTCAGCCTCCAAGACTGAGCGAAACAAACCTTTTCTTTTTCTTCACAGAGTGCTCGTTTTAGTGTGTTTTTCTGTTGCAATGGGAAAGGGACGAATATCAGTGTGACTTATGCAAATGTGTAGGTGAACACGAAGTTCTTCATGCCTCTAGAACACAACGCACATCTGCTTGTGTAGGAAGCCTTGCTCAAGAGCATTCTGGGTAAGCACTGTAAGCTTGGTCCTCCTATCATTGCGTCCCCTGGAATTTCCTAGTAGCACTCATCTGTGTTCACTTTGCTCACCAACATCCACCCCTTTCCCTCCCCCCCACCCCTGCCCCATCCACACACGTACCAGAGTGACTTCACATTGCTGGGAGAATCCACTGGGTACTGTGGATTGGGCGCAGATGCCCACTTGATCCCTGGGTGATCCTACAGAGATCTTGTTCTCCTTTGGTCTTTACTCCTCCTCATCTATGTAAAAATCTAGCAGCCTTATATAACACTGCAAACTAGGGAGCATCCTGGGGTCTGCGGGCCATATCCATCCTGAGGCCTGCTTTTGTATTGGGACGTTTTATTTGATGATGTGCACATGCCTTGATTCACATGTTAAAATCCTAACTCCTCACAGAGTAAGGAAGAGTTACTTACTTGTGTTAGGTTGAGTTGAGTCCTTCCAAACCAGTATCTCAAAGCCATAACCCTTGGTTCAGAATGGGACTGTATTTGGATGTGGAATCTTCAAGGAGGAAATTAAGCTAAAATGAGACCCTTAGGGAGCAGTCTGATGCAACACGAGTCATGTTCTTACATAAAAAAAGGAAGTCTGAAACTTTCATTTTTCATCAGTGAATAATATTTGACTGTGTTAATATACCATTTTTCCTGTCTACTCAGCCATTTGCGAGCTGCACAGAGGGGCCTTGGAAGGAACAAATCCTGCTGGTATCTTTACATTGGGCTGCCAACCTCCAATGCGGACCAATACTGTTTTGTTGTTTAAACCATGCAGTCTGTGGTATTTTGTTATTGCACTTCTAACAAACTCAGATTTTGAATAGGACTTTGTGGTATAGTGGTTAATGTTTCAGTGAACACAGGCATCTCCTTGAGATTCTGGTTTTGGGGCTCAGCATGTTAGAACCGTACAGCACACACGTCTGGGGACCTGAGTTCAATCCTTAGAACAAGTGTAAAGGCCAAAGGAGAGAACTAACTCTGTAAACTTGTCCTCTGACTACCATATGTATATTATGTGATGTGGGCCTTCACAGATACATCAGAGAGAGAGAGAGAGAGAGAGAGAGAGAGAGAGAGAGAGAGAGAGAGAGAGAGAGGAAGAAGGAGGAGGAGGAGGAAGAGGAGAAGGAGGAAGAGGAGGGAGGGAGGGGAAGGGAGGGAGGGAGAGGGAGAGAGGAAAAGGAAGAGAGAGGGAAAGACAATAAATACAGCTATTGGGTCATTTCCTTTGATTGTGGCATGAGAAAATACTGGATCATATGCTAGTCCTGCCATTCTAATTTTTAAGTTTTTGTGGAACCATTTACCATCATGTGTTTGCTGACTTACATTCCCACTTCCAGTAGATAATGATTGCTTTTCTCCACATAATCAGACAATATTTCCTGAATAGAATTCCTCTTGCTTCCTGCTCCTCCACAACATGGTAACTCTTCTGCCAGCGTGTGCAGGGTAAGCATCAGTTAGTGCACAAATGGGTGAAGTATCTGCTTTGGTTGTTTCCTAGCTGAGAGCTGCTGCTGTCTTTTTCAATGGCTTTATACCAGGCCTCTGAAGCTTGTCCCGGCCTGATCTCTTGCTCTCAGGGTGGCAAGGGCTCAGCTGAACAGCAGCCAGTTCAGGCTTTCAGAGCTGCACCTGGAAGACGGAAATTGCCAGAAGCTCTTTCGGCATCACCTGAGAAGTGCCTCCAGATCCACCCACCCTCTGCCATCACCTCCCTGTCCTGTCATCAGGCAGGACAGGCAGGTTCCTCCCTTGCAGCTGCCTCCTTTCGTGCAGAGGCCACATGAGTTTGGAAGGTGTCAGAGCTAGCAATCCACCAAATGTGATCTCCGACATCCCTGAGGCAGGGTCTGGTGGAGCAACCTAAACCCATCTGGGTTTCAGAAGCCAGAGTTTTCTTGTTAAAATGTGAGAGGAGAGGAGGAGGTTGGGGGAAAAAGACAGGGATACACACACACACACACACACACACACACACACACACACACACACACACACACGAGAGAGAGAGAGAGAGAGAGAGAGAGAGAGAGAGAGAGAGAGTCAGAAACAGGAAAAAGAAACAGAAAGGGACGAAAGAGAGCAAGAAGGAGAGCAACAGAGTCAGAGATAGACACAGAAAGAGACACACAGAGAGATACGTACAGAGACAGACAGAGATAGACATAAAGAGAAAAGAGAGACAATCAGGAAGAGACAGAAACATGCAGAGAGGTTCTGGCATTTCTAAAACTCAGTATTTGGAACAGGGGAGATAGTTTAGCTAGTAAAATGCTTGCCTTGCAAACATAGGGACCTGTGCTTGATTCCTAAAACCCACATAAAAAAATAGCAGCCAGCAGTCCAGCGCCTTACCTACTTGTCATCCTTTTACTGGGGAGGCAGAGACAAGTTGGATCCTTAGGTCTTCCTGGGACTAACTTGTGAGTTCCAGGCCAGTGAGATATACTGGCTCAAAAAACAAAGTGGACAGCATCTGGGGGATGGCACCCAAGGTTGGTTTCTGGGGTCATGTGTGTGTGTGTGTGTGTGTGTGTGTGTGTGTGTGTGTGTGTGTGTGTGTGTATGTGTGATATCATAAATATATATGTATATATGCACCATGTTGACTTCTAGCTCAGGTATACACAAACATACATACATACACACACACAGAGCTCACATACACACACACACAGAGTTGCACAGGTACCTGCATACTCAATACGCACATACCACACACACACACACACACACACACACACACACACACAGAGAGAGAGAGAGAGAGAGAGAGAGAGAGAGAGAGAGAGAGGATTTCCTCTGAGATGAAATTAGGCATTGTGGCACTGAACACAGAGGCTTAGTTAGAAACATGGCAGCCACTTGCAACATCCCGTGGCCTGTGGCCTTCAGCAGTGGAGTGTTACAGGGAGCTGTGAAGCTTGTCAAGGGGACTTATCTGACCTTTGGCTGGTAAGCTGGAATTGCTTTACGCCTGGCTTCTCACAGACTAATAGCACTTTTGAGTCTAGCTTAGGTTATCACTTCACATCCATGAAATCCATTTCTAAGGTAAAAGGAATGCTTAATTGGAGGAAGTGTATATCCATTTTTAATTAAAGAAGTAAAATAATATAAAACCCCCGATGCCAGATTTTGCTATGGCATCCCACCAGGACCTAGCCACCTCATTGGAACAAAAGGTAGGCATTGCTTCTTTGATTTAGGTCTATCTTGTACAATCCTATAATGGATTGTGAAGACCATGGGAAAATGCCTTTGTCATAGGCTACTCATCTCTTTCAGCTTCTATTGTTAATTTAATTAATTTTTTTTCTTGAGACATATTTTACCCCAAGTGATCTGGTCTTTTCCTGACTCACGGTCTTCCCTTTTGTGTGTGTGTGTGTGTGTGTGTGTGTGTGTGTGTGTGTGTGTGTGTGTGTGTGTGTGTGTGTGTCCCGTAAGTGTTGGGACAACAGGTGTGTGTCTCTGTGCCTTACACTATTCTTGTGACCTGTAGATGAGAGACGGTGAGATGAATAAGAGACACACTTTCTTGAAACTCACCAATTTCTGTATTTAACAAGTAAGGTAAGACATTCGAAAGTTTGCAGCTGTAGATGTATCAGGACAGGTGATTACATGCTTGTGAAAGCTGGAGTCTTCTCTTGGTAAATAAACTGTCAATGAAAATTGACTTCTAAGCAACTGTGTTGGCTCAGGCCTGTGATCCCAGCACTCAGGAGGCTTGGGTATGATTGTTGAGAGTTGAAGGCCAGCCTAGGCTACAATTAACTATTTCCATGTCAGCTAGGCTATATAAGAAGACTTTGTGTGTAAACAACAATAAAACAAATCAATATAACAAAAACCCTCTCCCCAAACCTCCCACCATTACCACCAAGCCAAGCACAACCAAGAAATTAGGCCATCTGACATCTGTCAGGGCACATGAATTCTCTCTAGAAGTTTTCTGGACTTGAGAAAGCTAAGCTGGATTTTTGGTGGGGGTCCTGGGGTTCATTTTCTAGATAGGATTATGCTGGTCGACTCTGCATGAATCTAATCTCTTTTTGTAAAAAAAACAAGGATCACTGAGTTTCATAAGATCTACTCACCTGCCCACAAGTCTATCCAGCCGCAACAGAGAATCTATGTCCTTGGCGTTTCTATGACTGGTCGATTCTCAGTGACTCTCCTTACAGTATGAACAGTTGTTGGCATGGTATAAGTTGTGGTGGAGAGAGAGTGACACGCAGATTTTATTGGTTGGTAGATCAAAAGGACAAACAAGAAAACACTTGGGGCTGGGAAGGTGGCTTGATTGTAAAACGCTTGCCTCACAAGCATGGAAATTTGATTTGGGCCCTCAAAACCCACATTTAGCAAGCCAGATAAAGTGGCCCACTCTTGTAATTCTAGTCATGGGGAGATAGAGACAGGCAGATTCTCAGGGCGTGCTGTCTGGCCAGCCAGCCTAATCAGTTAACTTCCACGACAAAGAGACCCTGTCTTAAACTACAAAATGGATGGTGCTTGAGGAGTCACAACTAACATTGCCTTCTGACTTCCACATTCTGGTGTGCCTGTTCTCTCCAACACTCAACAGCTTCCAAACAATAGTAAAACCTTTTGATCCCATATTGGGATGATGTGTAACCTTTGTCTGTGTAGGAATCGATGAGATAAAATTCTGCAACTCATTGGAGCCACCGATGTCCTTGGTTCAAACATCAAGCCTTTTGAGAGTGGCCCAATTCCTATCTCATGATTAATGTGACATTTACCTTGAGGACAGAGAAGGCTAAAATGGAGTCTACACACACCATGCCTCAGAAGATTCCAAAGGGGAGATGGGGTTTTACTATCTACATGTAGCCTCTGTATCCATTAACAGGAAAACAAAAGAAGAACTGGAGATTTGAGGAAAGATCCATTAAAAACAATTTGATTTTTACTGAGTAAATAGAGAGTAGGCAGTCCCAAGTTCTCTATGGGAATAATTCAGAAAGTGGATTAAAGAGTTAGAGGTGGACTCCCCAGAGAGAGGCAGTGTTCTTGCTTCCTGTTCTTGAATTAAAAGTCAAATGATGGTGTATTATATACTTTTCTTGCTGCTGTGATGTGTTATCTGACAGAGGCCACTTAAGGAAAGAAAGACTTGTATCAGCTTAGAGTTTGAGGGCACAGTCCCTCACAGCTGTGGATGTCTAACATCAGGGGTGTCAGACAGCTGTCACGTGACTTCCACAGTGAGGAGGCAGCGAAGCTGTAGTTGTAACCGCTTAAATAGCATCCACTTTGTACTTGGAGATAGTCCTTGTGGCTAGCTCATCAGGTTGGCTGGCCGGCTGGCAGGCGAGAGGTGAGTGCCTGTAGTCAGCTGGCCACCTCTCTTTACGCAGCCCAAGGCCCCAGCTCATAGAGCCACCAGTGGGTGCCCCAATCCCTCCTCAGTTAAGATTGTATGGGAACAACCCCAAAGGCACCCAGGGGCGTGTCTCATAAACAGCAGTCAAGTTGACAATCAATAACCACAGATATCCATATTAATAATAACTTTTAACATTGTTTTTAAAGCCCCTGTTCTAGCCTGTAAGTAATGGAGTCATGTATTGTTCATGTCTGGTGTAGATCTTTTAAAATTTAGTTTATTTTTTTAATTTTTTTATTTGCATGTGTGTGTGTGTGTGCATGCATGCCTGTGTGTGTGTGTATGTGTGTGTACGCATGTATGTGCGCGCGCATGCCTGCATGCGTGCGTGCCTGCAGGTGCCTGAAGAGGCCAGAGGGATGGTCAAATGCCCTGAGACTCTAGTTACAGGCAATTGTGAGCCATCAGGCATAGAGGCTGAAACCAAACTCGGAATCTCTGTCAGAGCAGTGAGTGCTCTTAAAGGCTCAGCCATCTTGTCCACCCCTGATGTCGCTCTTGTTGATACTAAGGCTTGCTCAAAGCCAAAGAGATTCTCTCTCTCTCTCTCTCTCTCTCTCTCTCTCTCTCTCTCTCTCTCTCACACACACACACACACGCACACACACACACGTACACACGCAGGCACAAAAACAGGCCCTAAGGCAAGTTACTCATTAGATTTGTGTATTGAGACAGGGATTTGCTAGGCGGCCCAGCACTTACATTCTCGTCTTCTCCTACCTTCGCCTCCTGAGTGCTGGGATTACAGGTCTATGCTGCCGCAGCCAGCTAGATTCACTTAAAGAAATGAGTAAGAGAAAATGCACACGCATACCCACCCACTCACCCACTCACCCACCACCACCACCACTAACAACAACAACCAACCACTACTAAGTGGAACAAGTGCATCTGGGCTTTCCTCTCCTAACCTGGTAACAGATTATCTTGAACCAAGTACGTAAACGTGTGAGGTTTGCTTTGATTTCTTTTCTGGTTTGTACCTCACCTCAGTGGTCATGCTAAGAGGAAGGACGACCAACGTCTTGAGTTTTCCATTACGTGGCTCCGTTTGTGTGAAGCTTTCAGGCTTCTGTCCAGTTGCACAGCTTCTTTTCCCATAGAGCAACCAGGGATTTATGAAGAAAAAGAAATTTCCATCCCCAGTGTCACCATATCGCTTCACTGCCGAAATGCTGGGCCGCTTGTGCTAAAGGGCAAAAGCCCATTGCATTGCCCACAGTCCAGGGCTTTGGCGGTCCACGAGGAGAATATTGCAGCCTCTGGCAATGGCTGAATTCAAGGGACTAGGATCTCTGGATGTTGCTCAGTTATCCCAAGTCCCTAGTCACTTCACTATTCCATTCTGAGCTTCTCCTCATGGGGGGACTTCCTCAGAGTCTTGGCTCCTGCACAGGAATGTGATGTTTAGAAAGTCGTTTTCCTGTCCTTATAAACAATTCCATCATAATAACCTGGCTTCTGGCACCAGAGGTTCATTTGAATTTTGCTCAGCTTGGTTTACAATTAAGATTTAATTAGTAAACTCATCACAAAGACAGGAAACCTCCAACTTTCCCCTGATTCTCTTTCAGGTCTCTTCGAGGACCCAGCCCGTCCTCTGGGCTGCGAGACATTGGCAGAAAGGTTTCTCCAGACAGGGTTATTTATATTACAGCAACTCCAGCATAAAATATTGTCCTTTGCCTTTTGAAAATAGAAGCCTGTAGCCTCAGAATTCGGGCTTGCAATGTCTTTATTTAGAAAATGTGATCCGGTCATGTTTTTAAACTCTTGGGCTCAAAGAATTGGTTTGGATCTTTTTAACTTCTTCTAAACAACAGAAACAAGAATTAAGACTAGGAGATGGAGGAACAAATGCCAAGGGCAGACAAAGGGCATTTGGTTTTGTAGTAACACCCTCAAAACATTTCACAACATAGACCTGTTTCACTCTCATGAACAATGCAAGGAAGATGGCACAACCTTACATGAGAAGGAATAGATTCACTTCTTTCATTTATTTTTTTTATCTGTGTGATATCTGCACTGGAGTCTGTGCAGGGGGTGAAGTTTGAGTGTCCATGAACACACATGGGAAGGCTAAAAGAGGACATGACATTTTCTTATCTATCTACCTACCTATCTACCTATCTACCTGTATACCTGTCTATCTACCTGTCTATCTGTCTACCTGTCTACCTGTCTACCTGTCTATCTGTCTACCTGTCTACTTGTCTACCTGTCTACCTGTCTACCTGTCTACTTGTCTACTTGTCTACCTGTCTACCTGTCTACCTGTCTACTTGTCTACCTGTCTACCTGTCTACTTGTCTACTTGTCTACCTGTCTACCTGTCTACCTGTCTACCTGTCTACTTGTCTACCTGTCTACTTGTCTACCTGTCTACTTGTCTACCTGTCTACTTGTCTACCTGTCTACTTGTCTACCTGTCTACCTGTCTACTTGTCTACCTGTCTATCTATCTATCTATCTATCTATCTATCTATCTATCTATCTATCTATCTATCTACTTACCTATCTCCCTTTCTTTCTTTCAGACATCTTTTCTTATTGAACTAGAAGCTCATTCTTTGGATCAACTGGCTAACTGGTGAGCAGAGGCTACTGTGTCTCCCCCTCATTTCTGGAGTTCTCGGTGTGCAGTGCCATGCCTGACTTTTCCATGGGTGCTGGTGATTCGACATCAGGTCCTCTTGCTTTCACAGCAAGTGATCTTACTACTGAGCTATCTCTCTAGGCCAAAGTGTAGGGTTCATGTTTTCCTAATAATGAACACCAGGAAAGGTTGGGGTGATGGCTCAAGGGGTAAGTGCTTGCTGCCCTGCTATGAGGACTTGAATTCAGATCCCAGTACTCAAGTAAAATCCAGGCATAGCCATGGAAGAGCAACAACAAGAGGATCCATGGTGGCCACTTGCCAGCCAGGCTAGCTGAAAGAGTGAGGTCCAGATTCAATAAGAGCATCTGTCTCAAAAATAAGGTGGGTATCAACTGAGGAAGCATGTGAAATTGTCCTGTAGCCTTTGCCTGTGCATGAACAGATGAGTAGTTCCCATACACAGATACCCACATACACACACTCCCCCATACTCTGCCCAACCACTCAATCACATGCACACAAACACCACACACACATACATAGACATACATACACACACATACACACATACACACACTCTCCCACCATACTCCCACATACACATAAATAGATAGACACACACACACACACTCCCCCATACTCTGCCCAACCACTCAATCACATGCACACACACACACCACACACACACACACAGACATACACACACACGTACATATATACACACACACATACACACACTCTCCCACCATATTCCCACAGAAACATACATAGATAGACACACACACACACACACACACACACACACACTTCCACCATACTCTGCCCACCCACTCTAAGACATACACACATACACAGACACATGTATACTCCCCGTACTCTGCCTAACCACTCACACACACATACATAGACATATACACACACTTCCACTTTATTCTGCCCACCCACTCTCAGACACACACACACATACTTACACACACATACATACACACACATACTCCTCCCATACTCCCACCCACACCTACATAGACATTCAGACACATAAACACACTTCCACCATACTCTGCCCACCCACTCTCAAACACACACACACATACACAGACATACACATGCATGCACACATACACACTCCTCTATACTCTGCTCACCCTCTCACACACACACACATACATAGACATACCCCCACCACACACACACACACACACACACACACACACACAGGGAGAGGGGGAGGAAAGAGAGAGAGAGAGAGAGAGAGAGAGAGATAGAGAGAGAGAGAGAGAGAGAAAGAGAAAGAGAGACTACTATGTGGTAATGACATAAGGACAAATACATAGAATTCAGAGATAACTCACGGGGTTTGGGATTTAGCTCAGTGGTAGAGCACTTGCCTAGCAAGCGCAAGGCCCTGGGTTCGGTCCCCAGCTCTGGAAAAAAAAAAAAAAAGAACAGAGATAACTCACAAGAAAATTAGGAGGAAAGCATTTGCCAGGGAGCTCAGCAAGAAGTGGATGTAACAAACCTGCAGTCAGCTCAGACTTGTGAACTTTACAATGGTGGTAGCCCAGGATAGGATATTTTAGCTGGTAACTTTTTTTTAAAACTAGTTAAAAGCTGAATAAACTAATCCAGAGGAAACCATTGGACCAGAGTTAAAAATTATCAACATGACACTCATAGGACATTGACTTTGACCACATAATCATAACTACAAGGTTCTTAAAAGACAGATCATATTTTCTTTATGTTTACTTTGTTAGCTTATGTCCTGGATAGTCTCATTCAATTTTCATGTTTTTTTTAAAGGTTAAATATCTAATCTCTTTCTAGAAATCCAATCTCAGACTTACCTGTCACAATCATTTTTAATTTTTAAAATTATTTTGTTTTATTTATGTATATTGGTGTTTTGCTGTACATAATGTATGTCTATGCATCACTTATGCATCTGGAACCCACAGAAGCCAGGAGAGGGTGTCAGGTTCCCTGGAACTAGAGTTATAGACAGTTGTGAGCTTCCACAGGGGTGATGGGAATTGAACCCAGGTTCTCTGGAAAAGTAGCCAGTGCTCTCGACTACTGACTTGACTCATTTATTCAGCATATATACATATATGTATGTATATATGTGTGTGTGTATGTGTTTGTGTATGTGTACATATCTTTATCTTATAATATATTTTATATAATACAAAATATTTTATAATAGATCATATGTAAATCATATAAATGTATTCATACAAATAAAACATAAAATAAAATATATTAATATATTTGTACTATTCATATGATATATTGAAATTTGAATATCAAATTCTTTACATATAGAGATAGACATAAAATATATATAAAGAATTCAATAGTTTTTTTTTTCTTTCTTTTTTTTTTTTTTTTTTTTTTTTTTGGAGCTGAGGGAATTCAATAGTTTTAAAACTGTCACTAGGAGGCCGTATTCTCTGTTTCTGTGACTTTCCTGGAGTCACACAGCAAGCTTGTAAGCTAGGTAGACCTAAAGCAGAGCTCTGGGTAAACTCAAAGGGAGATGTTATTGGAAGCTGTAAAATCTAGTTCATGATGCTTAATAGGTGTTTCTCTTGGGCAGTCTGTGTGCTTGCTGACCCTGACAGCTTTTATAAGGGCTTGGAATGTGTCAGTAGATAGCACTGTGACCCTAAGCAGAGGAGAGTACAGACCAAACTCTTTCCTGTAGGAGCCTCGTCCACCTTTCTGTCACGGAGAAAACTCAAACGTCACTGTACAATGGCTGGGAAAGCATTGCTGAATGCGACACTCACAGCTATTGGCTAGAAATATAGCTCAGCTGTAGAGTACTTGCTGTCGTAGTCAGGGTTTCTATTCCTGTACAAAACATCATGGCCAAGAAACAAGTGGTGGAGGAAAGGGTTTATTCAGCTTACACGTCCACATTGCTGTTCATCACCAAAGGAAGTCAGGACAGGAACTCAAGCAGGACAGAAACCTGGAAGCAGGAGCTGATGCAGGGGCCATGGAGGGATGTTACTGCCTTGCTCAGCTTGCTTTCTTGTAGAACCTAAGACTACCAGCCCAGGGAAAGCACCACCCACAACGAGCCCTCCCACCCTTGATTTGAAAAAATACCTTACAGCTGGATCTCATGGAGGCATTCCCTCAGGGGAGGCTCCTTTCTCTGTGATGCTCCAGCTTGTGTCAAGCAGACACACAAAACCAGCCAGTATACTTGCCCAACAGGCTTTAGGCTCTAAGTTGAATTCCCAGCAAGGGACAAATTGAGGAGTGTAGTAAGTGTTCCGGCCTGCCTGCCTCTTTCTGTCTTCTTTGCTCTGGGTTGGTAAGAGTTCCCATGGCAGAACCCCAGGCTTTCACGATCAGGTTTGGTTCACACTCTAGGTGCTGAGTGTGGCATCTGATGTCGCTGGACCAAGCAGATAGGAACTTTGTAAGGAAAGGGTTCTGTCTACAATGAGGTTGCCCTTCCTGCTGAAGGTGGGAAGGAACCAGAAAAGTGGGGAGCTACATAAAGAGCACAAAGTAAGGAAGGAGGCAAAGACAGAGGTGCAGAAAGAGAAGGCTGAGGGTATGGAAACCCCAGGAGAGCTCGAGCAGACACTGGTCCTCAGGGGTGACTGTTTTCAATCGAGATTCACTTAATGGAACAGCAACCATTAGAAATCTCGGGAGACATCCTTCTGAGCTACCAAGGCATCAGCAGTGAATTCTACAGCAGGCTCCGTAGAACTCACTGCATCCACAGGCAACAATGGGGGTAAAAACTTACCTCCAGGAGTTCAGGGAGGCAGGGTGGAGAAGATTCAGACACAGTAACCTGAGGGTTCCTAGGAGTCTGAGGTGAAATCAGAAAGAAATTTGGAAGGATCTGGACATAAGAGGGAGGTCAAAAGATGTTTTACGTTATTACCCTTAGTCAAGGAGAAGAAAGAACGTGATTGCCGATCTTTAACAATGCAGGAAACTTTAATGATTCAGTGCAGAAGAGAGCCATTGGATGGGGTAGTGCTGTGATATACGTGGCACTGGAGCTTATCACTTGGCTAAGGGGTTTACTGAGCAAACTGTAGATGAGGACCGGGGTGGGGCTCAGCAGTGGGGAATAAAGAACAGAAATCTTGTGTGGGAATTGGACTGGGCTGTAACTTTCTAGATTTACTCCCATAATCCTCTGTCTATCATCTAGACCCCGTGCTAGGTACAAAATTTCTACAATCTTCCAAAGCAGTATCATAATTTGAGGACCTAGTTTTCATGAACATGAACCATCACAGGTAAGATGTGGAGAGTCATTGCTCTGAACCCCACAGTTCAGCGGTGATACTACTGAAACCTTGTCCCAGAGAAGCAACCTCCCTGAGTCAAGGGACCACTCTTTGTTCAGGGATCTCTAAGTCACTAAATTTCCATGTAGACTTTTAAAACCCATTAGTAAGGAGTTATCAATCATTTCCTCATTTCAATCATTCGGGATGATTAAAACTGAATGGGTAAAAATAAACAGTGTTGGTGGGATAGATACCTTACCGCCTGGTCAGGTGGGCACTCCTGAGGCTGCAGAGCAGAACAGACCACCAACACTGCCCACCCCTGCCCACATCCCTGGCCCAAGAGGAAACTGTATAAGGCCTCTGGGCTCCCGTGGGAGAGGGCCCAGGTGAGGCAGGAGCCCTGCCTGAGACACCGCCGGAACCTGAAGGAAACAGACCGGATAAACAGTTCTCTGCACCCAAATCCCGTGGGAGGGAGAGCTAAACCTTCAGAGAGGCAGACACGCCTGCGAAACCAGAAGAGACTGCTCTCTACACACATTGCTGATTCAGAGGAAAACTTTGAGGCCATCTGGAACCCTGGTGCCTGGAGGCTCCCGGAAGAGGCAGGCGCAGATCTTCCGGTTGCTGCCACAGCAGAGAGCCGTGGGCAGCACCCCGAGCGAACTTGAGCCTCGGGACCACAGGTAAGACCAACTTTTCTGCTGCAAGTGACCTGCCTGGTGAACTCAAGACACAGGCCCACAGGAACAGCTGAAGACCTGTAGAGGGACAAAACTACACACACAAAAGCAGAACACTCTGTCCCCATAACTGGCTGAAAGAAAACAGTAAAACAGGTCTACAGCACTCCTGACACACAGGCTTATAGGACAGTCTAGCCACTGTCAGAATTAGCAGAACAAAGTAACACTAGAGATAATCTGATGGCGAGAGGCAAGCGCAGGAACACAAGCAACAGAAACCAAGACTACATGGCATCATCGGAGCCCAATTCTCCCACCAAAACAAACATGGAATATCCAAACACACCAGAAAAGCAAGATCTAGTTTCAAAATCAGATTTGATCATGATGCTGGAGGACTTCAAGAAAGACGTGAAGAACTCCCTTAGAGAACAAGTCATAAAAAAGCCTACAGAGAGGAATAAAAAATCCCTGACACAAAAGAATTCAGGAAAACACAAACAAACAGTTGAAGGAATTAAAAATGGAAATAGAAGCAATCAAGAAAGAACACATGGAAATAACCCTGGATATAGAAAACCAAAATAAGAGACAAGGAGCTGTAGATACAAGCTTCACCAACAGAATACAAGAGATGGAAGAGAGAATCTCAGGAGCAGAAGATTCCATAGAAATCATTGACTCAACTGTCAAAGATAATGTAAAAAGCGGAAAAAGCTACTGGTCCAAAACATACAGGAAATCCAGGACTCAATGAGAAGATCAAACCTAAGGATAATAGGTATAGAAGAGAGTGAAGACTCCCAGCTCAAAGGACCAGTAAATATCTTCAACAAAATCATAGAAGAAAACTTCCCTAACCTAAAAAAAAGAGATACCCATAGGCATACAAGAAGCCTACAGAACTCCAAATAGATTGGACCAGAAAAGAAACACCTCCCGTCACATAATAGTCAAAACACTAAATGCTCAAAATAAAGAAAAGAATATTAAAAGCAGTAAGGAAAAAAAGGTCAAGTAACATATAAAGGCAGACCTATCAGAATCACACCAGACTTCTACGCCAGAAACTATGAAGGCCAGAAGATCCTGGACTGATGTCATACAGACCCTAAGAGAACACAAATGCCAGCCCAGGCTACTGTATCCTGCAAAACTCTCAATTAACATAGATGGAGAAACCAAGATATTCATGACAAAACCAAATTTACACAATATCTTTCTACAAATCCAGCACTACAAAGGATAATAAATGGTAAAGCCCAACATAAGGAGGCAAGCTATACCCAAGAAAAGGCAAGAAACTAATCGTCTTGGCAACAAAACAAAGAGAAGAAAAGCACACAAACACAACCTCACATCCAAATATGAATATAACAGGAAGCAATAATCACTATTCTTAATATCTCTCAACATCAATGGCCTCAACTCCCCAATAAAAAGACATAGATTAACAAACTGGATACAAGCAGGACCCTGCATTCTGCTGCCTACAGGAAACACACCTCAGAGACAAAGACAGACACTACCTCAGAGTGAAAGGCTGGGAAACAACTTTCAAGCAAATGGTCTGAAGAAACAAGCTGGAGTAGCCATTCTAATATCAAATAAAATCAATTTCAACTAAAAGTCATCAAAAAAGATAAGGAAGGACACTTTATATTCATCAAAGGAAAAATCCACCAAGATGAACTCTCAATCCTAAATATCTATGCCCCAAATACAAGGGCACCTACATACGTAAAAAGAAACCTTACTAAAGCTCAAAACACACATTACCTCACACAATAATAGTAGGAGATTTCAACACCCTCTCTCATCAATGGACAGATCATGGAAACAGAAATTAAACAGAGGCGTAGACAGACTAAGAGAAGTCATGAGCCAAATGGACTTAACGGATATTTATAGAACGTTCTACCCTAAAACAAAAAGGATATACCTTCTTCTCAGCTCCTCATGGTACTTTCTCCAAAATTGACCATATAATTGGTCAAAAAACAGGCCTCAACAGATACAGAAAGATAGAAATAATCCCATGCGTGCTATCGGACCACCACGGCCTAAAGCTGGTCTTCAATAACAATAAGGGAAGAATGCCCACATATACATGGAAACTGAACAATGCTCTACTCAATGATAACCTGGTCAAGGAAGAAATAAAAAAGAAATTAAAAACTTTTTAGAATTTAATGAAAATGAAAATTTACAACATACCCAAACTTATGGGACACAATGAAAGCTGTGCTAAAGAGGAAAACTCATAGCGCTGAGTGCCTGCAGAAAGAAACAGGAAAGAGCATATGTCAGCAGCTTGACAGCACACCTAAAAGCTCTAGAACAAAAAGAAGCAAATACACCCAGGAGGAGTAGAAGGCAGGAAATAATCAAACTCAGAGCTGAAATCAACCAAGTAGAAACAAAAAGGACCATAGAAAGAATCAACAGAACCAAAAGTTGGTTCTTTGAGAAAATCAACAAGATAGATAAACCCCTAGCCAGACTAACGAGAGGACACAGAGAGTGTGTCCAAATTAACAAAATCAGAAATGAAAAGGGAGACATAACTACAGATTCAGAGGAAATTCAAAAAATCATCAGATCTTACTATAAAAGCCTACATTCAACAAAACTTGAAAATCTGCAGGAAATGGACAATTTCCTAGACAGATACCAAGTACCGAAGTTAAATCAGGAACAGATAAACCAGTTAAACAACCCCATAACTCTTAAGGAAATAGAAGCAGTCATTAAAGGTCTCCCAACCAAAAAGAGCCCAGGTCCAGACGGGTTTAGTGCAGAATTCTATCAGACCTTCATAGAAGACCTCATACCAATATTATCAAACTATTCCACAAAATTGAAACAGATGGAGCACTACCGAATTCCTTCTATGAAGCCACAATTACTCTTATACCTAAACCACACAAAGACCCAACAAAGAAAGAAGAACTTCAGACCAATTTCCCTTATGAACATTGGACAAAAATACTCAACAAAATTCTGGCAAACCCGAATCCAAGAGCACATCAAAACAATCATCCACCATGATCAAGTAGGCTTCATCCCAGGCATGCAGGGATGGTTTAATATCTGAGGAAAACCATCAACGTGATCCATTATATAAACAAACTGAAAGAACAAAACCACATGATCATTTCATTAGATGCTGAAAGCATTTGACAAAATTCAACACCCCTTCATGATAAAAGTCCTGGAAAGAATAGGAATACAAGGCCCATACCTAAACATAGTAAAAGCCATATACAGCAAACCAGTTGCTAACATTAAACTAAATGGAGAGAAACTTGAAGCAATCCCACTAAAATCAGGGACTAGACAAGGCTGCCCACTCTCCCTACTTATTCAATATAGTTCTTGAAGTTCTAGCCAGAGCAATCAGACAACAAAAGGAGATCAAGGGATACAGATCGGAAAGAAGAAGTCAAAAATATCACTATTTGCAGATGATATGATAGTATATTTAAGTGATGCCAAAAGTTCCACCAGAGAACTACTAAAGCTGATAAACAACTTCAGCAAAGTGGCTGGGTATAAAATTAACTCAAATAAATCAGTAGCCTTCCTCTACACAAAAGAGAAACAAGCCGAGAAAGAAATTAGGGAAACGACACCCTTCATAATAGACCCAAATAATATAAAATACCTCGGTGTGACTTTAACCAAGCAAGTAAAAGATCTGTACAATAAGAACTTCAAGACACTGAAGAAAGAAATTGAAGAAGACCTCAGAAGGTGGAAAGATCTCCCATGCTCATGGATTGGCAGGATTAATATAGTAAAAATGGCCATTTTACCAAAAGCGATCTACAGATTCAATGCAATCCCCATCAAAATACCAATCCAATTCTTCAAAGAGTTAGACAGAACAATTTGCAAATTCATCTGGAATAACAAAAAACCCAGGATAGCTAAAACTATCCTCAACAATAAAAAAGGACTTCAGGGGAATCACTATCCCTGAACTCAAGCAGTATTACAGAGCAATAGTGATAAAAACTGCATGGTATTGGTACAGAGACAGACAGATAGACCAATGGAACAGAATTGAAGACCCAGAAATGAATCCACACACCTATGGTCACTTGATTTTTTGACAAAGGGCCAAATCCATCAATGGAAAAAAGATAGCATTTTCAGCAAATGGTGCTGGTTCAACTGGAGGTCAACATGTAGAAGAATGCAGATCGATCCATGCTTATCACCCTGTACAAAGCTTAAGTCCAAGTGGATCAAGGACCTCCACATCAAACCAGACACACTCAAACTAATAGAAGAAAAACTAGGGAAGCATCTGGAACACATGGGCACTGGAAAAAATTTCCTGAACAAAACACCAATGGCTTAACATGCTCTAAGATCAGAATTGACAAATGGGATCTCATAAAACTGCAAAGCTTCTGTAAGGCAAAGGACACTGTGGTTAGGACAAAAGCGGCAACCAACAGATTGGGAAAAGATCTTTACCAATCCTACAACAGATAGAGGGCTTATATCCAAAATATACAAAAAGAACTGAAAAGTTAGACAGCAAGGAGACAAATAACCCTATTAAAAAATGGGGTTCAGAGCTAAACAGAGAATTCACAGCTGAGGAATGCCGAATGGCTGAGAAACACCTAAAGAAATGTTCAACATCTTTAGTCATAAGGGAAATGCAAATCAAAACAACCCTGAGATTTCACCTCACACCAGTGAGAATGGCTAAGATCAAAAACTCAGGTGACAGCAAATGCTGGCGAGGATGTGGAGAAAGGGGAACACTCCTCCATTGTTGGTGGGGTTGCAGACTGCTACAACCATTCTGGAAATCAGTCTGGAGGTTCCTCAGAAAATTGGACATTGAACTGCCTGAGGATCCATCTATACCTCTACTGGGCATATACCCAAAAGATGCCCCAACATATAAAAAAAGACACGTGCTCCACTATGTTCATGCAGCCTTATTTATAATAGCCAGAAGCTGGAAAAGAACCAGATGCCCTTCAACAGAGGAATGGATACAGAAAATGTGGTACATCTACACAATGGAATATTACTCAGCTATCAAAAACAATGACTTTTTATGAAATTTGTTAGGCAAATGGTTGGAACTGGAAAATATCATCCTGAGTGAGCTAACCTTAATCACAGAAAGACATACATGGTATGTACTCATTGATAAGTGGCTATTAGCCCAAATGCTTGAGTTACCCTAGATGCCTAGAACAAATGAAACTCAAGACGGATGATCAAAATGTGAGTGCAGATCGCTCATGAGAGACACAGCCAGAATACAGCAAATACAGAGGCGTATGCCAGCAGGAAACCACTGAACTGAGAACGGGACCCCTGTTGAAGGAATCAGAGAAAGAACTGGAAGAGCTTGAAGGAGCTCGAGACCCCATATGTACAGCAATGCCAACCAACCAGAGCTTCCAGGGACTAAGCCACTACCCAAAGACTATACATGGACTGACCCTGGACTCTGACCTCGGAGGTTGCAATGAATATCCTAGTAAGAGCACCGGTGGAAGGGGAAGCCCTGGGTCCTGCTAAGACTGAACCCCCAGTGAACTAGACTGTTGGGGGGGGGGCAGCAAGGGGGGGGAGGGTTGGGAGGGGAACACCCATAAGGAAGGGGAGGGGGATGTTTGCCCGGAAAGGAAAGGGGAATAACATTGAAATGTATATAAAAATACTCAAGTTAATAATAATAATAAAAAAAAAATAAACAGTGTTTTGCCGCCAGCAAATGACAATAAGAAATATTAATACTAGGATAATTTGTTTAATAATATGGTTATTGGCTCCAGTTACATTGTATATCTTCCTCAAAAACCAATACAAACTATCACTAAGAGAGTCTTTGAAGTATTGAATAGAGTCATCAAACTCCCATTACGATTTGTAGAATCAAAGACCCACTAGGGAGCCACCATGTATAATGGCAGTGGATAAAATGCTTGGGTTTTTTTTTTTTCTCCCATTACCAAGGAATAGAATTTTAGATTCTCAATTACCCTGAAGTGTGTGGATCTGACAGAGACCCAGCAGTATGTGTATTCAGGGGTTGGAATGGGAAGGGACTTCAGAAAGACCTCAAGTCATTGAGGGTAGAGTTAAAACAGCATTGCTTTGGTAACAAGAAGACACCTACTACTGTAAAGGTAGATGAACGGGCCAATCCCACCCACTTTATCTGCTTCCCAGTATTAGTATTTTATTCCTAGGCTGGAGAGCTAATGGAGAAGGAGGAGAAAAGGCTGATGTCTGTTTGCTTGATTTCTCCCAGCTGGTTACCAACAGCCACAGATTGTGTTTCTGTGCCACTTGCTGTGAATCTGGACACTAAGGGATTATGCTCAGAGCCCTAAAAGCATCTTGATATACCCTGATTATCTTTGGAAAAGGAATACTGAGGTAGCACTTCTGTGTGGGGCAGCGCACTGTAAAAGGTATCCTGATTCCTGGTCCAGATAGGTCAAAGTCCTGGGCACCCTAAGGGATCCTAGGAGATCAGGCCCTTCTCACATAGCTACAGATCCCCCCACCCCAGTCCCCTGTAGAGAGGTTTGAGACAGATCAGTCACATAGGGCAATGCCCCAAGCCCCTCCTCCACAGGTGAGGACATGACCACAGGTCACATAAGCTCAAGACAGATCAGTCATAAAAGCAGGACCACGCCCCCAAATATGTATTCCCAAGCTCTCAGGCCAAACCAATAGGAAGTACCTACTGTCAGACCCTGACCTATCTCCAAACTGTATATAAGAATCCTATTCAGAAGGATTAAAGGTGTGTGCCTTTAATTACTCCGCTGTCTGAGATAGTTTTAAGAAGCATTCTCTTTCTCCAGCCTTAATTTCTTAAAAAATGCTTATGATGGTAACCCCACAATTAAGACTGAAGATTTGAGACCGGAGAGATGGTTCAGTAGTTAAGAGCACTTGATTCTCTTCCAGGGGACTGGAGTTCGATTCCCATCACTCATAGGCAGCTCCAGGGAATCTAAACCCTCTTCTGGCCTTCATGGGAATCCAGAACGCATGTGCACATATAGAGATGCATAAATGACAATAAACTTAATAAACTCAATATTGAAGACGTTTATTGCTTCAAAGTTGCCTTGCATCCTTTAAAAATTCAATTTGTTTGCGTTATTCCAGTAAGAACATTTGCCATGTGGAAATATATTCTACTGCACGAGGTAGAGGCACTTTGGCATGTAGTGGATCTCCAGCCATCATCGAGGTTTCACGATTGGCATTTTATATCATTCTATACCATCTCTTGCTTGCCAAACCTCGATGCACCGATGTCATCTTGACAGAAGTCAGAGTTGGTTGTGATACTCTCACTTGAGAAAATATCTCGGTAAATTTTCCTGTGGACAATTCTGTGGTACGCTTCTTAGTAACAGAGGTGGAAGGACTGGGCCCACTGTGCAGGGTGCTATTCCTGATGGGTGGTCCTGGATGGTGTAAGAAAACAGGCTGAGTACACCATGCAAAGCCAGCCAGTAAGCAGTGTTCTTCTATGACTTTTGATTTAGTTCCTGCCTCCCGGTTCCTGCTTGAGTTCCTGCCCGGACTTTCTTCGGTGATGGACGGTGATGTGGAACTGTAAGCTGATATAGATAAAGCCTTTCCCCTCAAGTTCCTTTTGGCAATGGTATTTAATCCCAGGAATGGAAACTTTGGCTAAGACACATCATGGCAACTACTGTTGTGGTTCCTACTCTGTCTCAGGTAGGAGGATCACACAATATTTGCTTTCTGAACCTGGGTTTTTGTCCTCCCCAGAGGGATGTCTTTCAGGTTCATCCATATTGTTGCCATGTGGGATTTCCTCACTTTGAAAAGTTGAACAGTTTCCATTCTGGCAGAGTAGCACTCGAATATGTATCAGACCTTCAATTCTTGCCAAGTGTGAAGAATGCCACAGGAAGAGAGGAGTGTGAATATCTCTTCAGGGTCCTGCTTTCAAGCTGGTCACGGTTGTGCACACCTGTGATGCAAGCGCATGGAGAGTGGAGGCAGGAAACCAGGAGCTTGAGATCAGCCACAGCTGCATAGCAAGGCCCTGCTTCAAAATGAGCAAGCAAGCAAGCAAGTGAGCGAGCAAGCAATCAGGCAAGCAGGCAAGCGGGCAAGCAGGCAGACAAATGGATTTGCTTTTCATTCTTTTGCATATTTCTTGTATGCAAGTGGAACTGATGGGTGGTACAAACATTCTATTCCTAGTTTTTTTTTTGAGTGAACTATTTTTAATAAGGGCAATAAAAATTTTACATTCTAACCAACATCTCTAACATCTTTATGTCTATGAAAATATACATTATCTTTCAGATAAATATTTGTTTATGTGCACATGCATGTATAGGAGTGTGTGCATGTGTGTGTGTGTGTGTGTGTGTGTGTGTGTGTGTGTGTGTGTGTGTGTATAGCTAGAAGACAATCTCAGGTGTCATCCAATTTATTTTGAGACAGGGTTTTTCATCACCCTAAAGTTCACCTTAAAGTCTAGTCTTCTGGACAATGAGCTGTAGCCACCTGGATCTGCTTCCTTCTGCCTCCCTATCTCTGGGATTTCAAGCTTGTGCCACCACAAAACTTTTTATGTATGTTCTGGGGATGGGACTTGTGTCTGTGTGTCTGTAAGGCAAGCCCAACTTTACCAGTGCCCTAGTCTGAAACATTCATTGCTCGTGAAAATCTCCCATTTGAAATAAATGCAATGTGGTAGAAACAAGTTATGACTTTCCGCTTTGAAGTTATAGACCCAAAGCAGCAACAGAATCAACACAGGAAAGTGTGAGATTTTTAACTCTATAGAAAGTTGTTTTAAGTTGAGCAAAATAGAGCTAAGAAATGACAAAACTTCCTAACAGAAAATACAAGAATATGTGTATTTATGTGTGTATCTTTTTTTATAGCATGTGTATATGTATGGTTTATGTATATGAGCATGTGTGTGTGTGTGTGTGTGTGTGTGTGTGTGTGTGTGTTTTATGTCATGGTCTAGACTGTTTATTAGCAAGAAGTGGGGAGAGACCAACCTGAAGTATTCAGATGATAGCATTGACACCCGGGCGTTGTCTGGAAGCAGAGTAAGTCATCAGAAACCTATCAATCTGTCAGTGGTTTTGAAGCACTGAACTCTTTGGAAATATACGATTTGGTTCATGGGCTAATTGGGGAAAAGCTTCAAACACTGAGTGTTTCTGCGTTGTCTTTGAGTGCTGTTCATTCACAGCAGTATTGACTGGTCAAGTAAGCATATTTAGCTCAAAAGAACCGTGTGCATTTTCGGGTAACATAGGTTTGGCTCATGGAAAATCCTGGAAAGGATTGTACCCGATCTCATGCCCATGCACGTTTGGTCTTGGACCTTCAGCATTTGCTTTGTTTTCTTCCTTTGAGTAAATATGGGCTTTATCTTACATTTGATTTCAGGCACAGACAAAGGCATGGGTTCAAACCTGCTTCCCATTAATTCTTAATTAATTTTTACTTAATCTTAAATAAAATTCCTTGATTAAAAAGCTTTTATGATACTGACTATTGACAATTGCAGGTAAGGACACACAGTTTATACGTTCCTTTTAGTTGACAATGAAGAAAATTTGTTGGAAGGAAAAAGAACTCTCCAGTGGATAGATTGGTGTGCGCATTGGTACCTGATGATCAATTTATTTAAAGTAAGTTGACCCCTTACCCTTGAAAAGAAGGAGGTTGGCAGGGAGGCAAGGAGGGACTTCCTTCATGTGCTGAGTAAAAAGTTCACATCTGAGGGGCCTGTGCTCCCTTCCTACGTGAGACCAGCTCTCAAACAAAACAGCCCCGGCCTGAAGTTTCGCAGCGGACAATGATGCCAGTGGTCTCCTCCCCACCCCCGACTTTTGTCTTTTTAAATCTAATCCTGTGATAAACCTCTTGTTTCCTACACTTTACATGCATCTCCTTTACGGGTCCCAAATCCATCAGGCACATTGCGGTTGGCTCACGGTGAGCAAACACAACTGACAGTTTCCTTCCTCCGAGTAAACAGCGCGGGCACTTAGACACAGTTCAAAGGGTTTATCACCCTGATGAGTCTGTTCTCTTTAGCTGGGCAAATAGGGCCAGCTCGAACTAACTTCTAATTAGACAACTTTATTCTCTACAGACATTCCTAATTTTTACAAGTAAAATGCTGTATAATGACTCAACCAACGGCCCGTTTTTTTTTTTTTTTACAGCACCCATTTCTCCTGTTTCCCCTCCCCCAGTCACTGCGATAACCATTAACCCCTCATCCTCATTTAATTTTGTTGCTATTTATGAACACAGCACTGAACAGTTAATAGAATGGGTGGTCCCCCTGGGGTCCTGTAATGTTGGATTTCTTATTGCTTGCACCCTGGCTAAATTGTCCCTAATCTACCTAACAAGGGTTTTCTATCTTACTCTTTGGGTCCTATTGTCTCTCTAGAGGGAGACTCAGTAAGTGCAGTGGCCTCCCCTGGCAGAGCAGAGCACAGAAGGCATGTGATGTCCTGCCAACTTCGGGGAAAGACACTCTGTGAAAACAATATCCCGCCAGCAATGGGTATCCCGTGGCAGCCAAAATGTGGACAAACTCAAGCTCTCCGAAAGACAAACCATTCATGTTTCCCATTGTTCCCACAGATACTTGCTTCCCCCTGTTTATTCCACCTTTAATAAACCAATGAGTCACACCGCTTGCTTCTGAGTCCAAGTGATTTCCCACTTCAAGTTTGTTCCAGGACGAGTGGGCTCGGAGATTGGAGCAGAGGGCTGGTGCAGGAGCCTTGTTTTGAAGGTTTGTTCTACAGGCTGGCCTTTGCTTTACGACTCCTCGCTGGGAAGCATTGAAACAACATTGTCTGTGCTCATTTTGCACCCTTGATAGCAAAGGTTCCAGAAACACCAGACCACACCCCTGTCACTGGTTCCGGATGCTGAGAACTGTGTTTGGGATCTCTAACTGAATTGTAAGCTCACACTACTGGGGGTTTTACCTACACAGCCTTTATTAAAAATGGTCACCGAGCCACCTCTAATTGAAGTACTATGAACAGCCAGGAAGAAGAGGGTTATTTCTGTGATGTGCCCCTGTATCTGATTGTCTCCATACCCTACTGACAGAGGTCAAGGACTCTGGGCTATATATACTGCAGGGGACCAAGGCACATCTCTGTTGCAGAGGGCTCTGCTGTAGTGGGGCTCTGGCTTCTTGGCTCATGGTGGGAAATTTCTGCACAGAAAGTAACCAGTGAGAAGAAAAGAGAAGGGACACTTTGTAAGCTTTGTGGTTTTTAGGAGCGGGAGAAAGATTGTGTATTTGGAAAGGTAAAGTGCTTGGGTATCCTCCAAGGGTGCAAAGGATTTCTCCGAGCTTACCACAGCATAGATAACAATTGTTAAAGACTTTATGTCCTGATGGTTTGGAGATTTGGCATAGAGTCCAGGACAGGCAGGAGAGTGCCAAGCCTTGTTGGTGGTGTAGGTAGTGGTGGTGGTGGCGGTGGTGGTGGCGGCGGCGGCGGCGGCGGCGGCGGCGGCGGTGGTGGTGGTGGTGCTGGTGTTGGTGTTGGTGGTGGTGGTGGTGGTGGTGGTGTTGGTGGTGGTGGTGGTGGTGATGGTGATGGTGTTGTGGGTGGTGTAGGTGGTGATAGTGATGGTGGTGGTGGTGGTAGTATTCCATTCCTATTTTTAACCCCCTTACTTTACTTGAGCTCCATCCTATCCTATCCTATCCTATCCTATCCTATCCTATCCTATCCTATCCTATCCTATCTCTGTCACCTATTATACTCTCTGTGATGTAGGAGGTCAACCTGTGGGGGAAGCTCAGAGGTGACAAAGTGGAAGTTGTGATATTTGCAGTGTCAGGAGGAAGAGGAAAGCTTAGCCAGAGGAAGGGGTTGGAAGGAAGGCGAAAGGCAGACAGAATTCTAAGCTAAAGGCCCGTGCAGTGGGAGAGGGGGTTGTGAATAGAAAGAAGCATGGAGGACAGTAATGAGTCGTTGTGGTACATGTCGGGACATAGTTTGCATGGTGCATGTAGGGGCCATGCAGTACTGAACCTCACATGGGAGACAGAAACAAAGTCAAAAGCTATCTGTAAAGTATTTTGATACTAATTCATAACAATGAAGAGCCCAAGAAGCATTTCTATAGGAGAAAGTGAGAGCACAGTAGGACTCCATCTTCAATATGAGCGAAAAGAGGCTGACGGAGACACGTGGATGAATGTGGATGTTATGATTCTAGGACCGTTATTTTTATTTCAAGAGAAGGCAATATATTGCTTTAAAAATGTCAAAAAATATTGTCATCTTTTTATTGAAAAGGGAGAAGACAGTTTGGATTATCTAAATTTAATTAATTTGGCTTTAAGAATAACAACATTGCTATTGACATTCTTTGTTTTGGACATAAAAATCTTTTGTGTAATAGTATTTGAGAAGCATTGCATAAGTGATAAACTCATTGGATAAAGAGGGAGAAGTATGATTTATGGCAGAGGAATTACTCTACTGGATTTGAGCACAGTTGAGGATGAAGGGAAAGTGGAAATCAAAGTCTCTTAGTAATGCCTACAGAGCAGCAGTCATAAGGCAGCAGTGCTTGTTATCTGAACACTGTAGACAGTCAGGCAGGAGAATCACGCATTAAGGGCCAGCCTGGGCTCCATAGCATGTTTGGTCCCACTCTGTTCTATCAAATGAGATTCTGGCTTTAAAAATGAAATGCAACAGACTCCAAATAAACGAAAGTCCAAAGACCAAAACAAACAAAACCCCTCAAAAAAAATCACAACAGCAAAAATACTTCAGAATAATCAGTGCTCAGTAGTCAGTACCCAACAGTCAGTACCCAACAGTGAGTATCCTACAGTTAGCACTCAACAGTCAGCACCCAAGAGTCAACATTCAACTGTCAGTATCCATTAGTCAATACCCAGCATTTAGCATCCTACAGTCAGTATCCAATAGTCAATACCATATACTATCTACCATATATCATATATCATATACCATATATCATATATCATATACCATATATCATATATCATGTATCAGTTCAGGCTCATCTCAAATTGTGAAGTAGCAGAACAATTTTGCACCCATTGTTAAGGTCATTGTCCCTTGAGAGCTAAGCAAGGAAAGTAGGACTCTTCCCAGTTTTTGGGTGAGGGAGTTATACAGGAGGTTGAAAGACATAACCACTGAACCACCTCTGCAGTCTCATATCCTAGAAATATGCAACAGGAATTTTATGTAAAAATATTACCTTGTATATGCTGGGTTACATTTCAGGCCAGTTATCCTTTTTCATGCTGCTGTTGGAAATTTAAAATTACATTTCAGTGTCTCACGATACGTTTGACAGCACGTTGTTTCTTCCCTAGCATTAGAACTGCGCACATAGAAATCCCATGTAACCATGACTCACACTCATGGTTGCTTCAGTTGCTTTTGGGCACTGTGAGATGACCAATGTTGACAATGGATTTAAAAAAAACATATCTTAATTAAGTACAGATATTCTTCCACCAGCATTTGTTGAAACTATGTTAAAAAAAATGTAAAGGAACCAGATCAAAATGTGAAAGAGTGAAATGTGACAATGGAAAGATTATCAGCATTTTCCTGATTACTGTTTCAACTGAGAACATTAAAGAAAGTGATAAATGTGCTGTCTCTTACTGTGGGAGAGTTGTGGATACTCTATTCTAATTAATTCTCTATGTTCAGATACTGGCTAGAAATTAATACATTTCCTTTGTGACCTTTATATTTGATACATAGCAAATTACTCCCTCATCAATTAAAAACAATTGACCTATGCATTAGTCTCTATCCCTAATTTATCATGGTGTTGACAATAAGCAATCCATCCAATTAATTATTATTCATTAAGAATGCTCAAGAAGTTTATTTCTTTTTTCTCACCATCTATGTTCAGAAATGATAGAAAGAAGTCAGCCCACTGTAGGTTGGTGAAGTGACTTGGCACTGCAAGCCTAACAACACAAGTTCAATTCCAGGACTTCGTGACAGGAGAGAACGGCACCTTTCAAGTTTTCCTCTGACTGTCATATGCATGCCATCATACATGCACATATGGCCCCCCACAGATATATATACAATAAATAAGTATATGTAAAAAAGATTAACAAAGACATTATTTGTGCAAGCTTCTACTTCAAGCAGTGATTTTTCTTCCTAAAAATTTATTTTTTGCTGACAATTTCATGCATGCTTATACCACATTTTGATAATATTTATATCCATTCCTTGTATTAAGGTCTACTCACTCTGGAACTCATTCTCCCACATGCCCTGCCTACTCTTCCATGTGTATATGTCTCTGATGGACTTTTCTCTTCTACCTACATATTGGTATTTCCCATCTTCTAGCTCCAGTTTTCTCTTTTCATTGTTGGTGCATACTCATGAGCTTGCATGGAATAGATACATTCTCATTTGACTAATTTTAAACTCTTCTCTAGTTCCAAGTGAGAAACAGAGCAGCCAAACCAACAGATAGCTTCACCTCATTTACTCTGTGACCACGGATTCTAAAGCCCACCATGGGAATAGCTCAGGGTAGACCCATGTGGTTAGCATGCACAAGGCCTTGGAGTCAGTGTCCAGCAACAAAAGTTAAACTGAAGTTATTGACATTTCGTTTTTTCCCCTTGCTGTTTTTACTTCTTTGGCAATTGGCATCATGATCGCACCTCCACTCCCAAAACATGCCCAAGCAGAAATTGGTTATTTATCTTGACTTCTATATTTACCACATGTATTCTGTCACCAAGTCCTTCTAATGTCACCTGAAATGGATGCATCTCAGCATCGTACCCTCTTACTTCTCCGTCCTTACCTTCACTCTCTTTTAAATTGTTATCAAAGATAGGCTATTTAGCACAATATGAAGTCGTTTTGGAGACAATCCCTAATTTCTAAGCTGGTCATTCATAATTTGGCATGCCCTTGCGTGTATCTCTGGCTTCATATTGATTCTTGGTTTCCCCTTCATGAAGTAGTTATCTGTGCTCCCTCCCTCCCCCTCCCTCCCCCTCCCTCCCCTCCTCCCCCCCCTCCCCCCCTCCCCTGTCTACCTGCCCTTCTTTACTGGTTCCTCTTCCCTTCCCTCCTTTGCTCTCCCTCTTTTCTGTCTCTGTACTTTGAAGGCTCCCATTCCAACATTTAATTTATAACTCCTGCCACAGCATGGAGGATTCTCTTGTTGTTTATAATTCCCCAAGCATCATCTCCTCTGGGAGGCTTTTCTGATCTCTCATCTTGAGTTGGGTTCCCTGCCCCTCTTCTGTGGTCCTGTACCTCATGCATATCCTACTAAGGTCTTACTATAATTAGATCATAAATATCACTCTCCTCAAACATGGCTCATCAAGGCCATCTCCGAATCCTTGGTATCCTGAGAGCAGCGTAAGACAGACATCTCATGATGGTTAAAGGGGTAAATGGTGAGCAACCCATGAATTTGTAGTGCGTGGTCTGAAGTGGTACATAGAGGAAGTGATCAGAAAAAATTATTAAACCTTTTCTCTTAATGTTTACTAGGAATTTGGTCAGTGCTCTCCATTGTATTTATGGCACCCATGAAAAGCATTAGTAAGCCCTGATTTCTCATGGATTAGAGGACAGTTGACAAGGATGGATTTCACTTTACCTCTAGGTAGACTATAGATCTGGTTACTTCTGGACTCTTGGGATCTTTTGGGCTTCATCTGTTTGTCATCTATTTTTTTTTTAAATAGAATTATTTGTTTTTTTGTTTTATGTGAAATTTTTCTCCTCTCTTCAGACACACCAGAAAAGGGCATCAGATCTCATTACATATGGTTGTTGAGAACACCATGTTGTTGCTGGGACTTGAACTCAGGACCTCTGGAAGGCATTCAGTGCTCTTAACGCTGAGCCATCTTTCCAGCCCCTGTTTTGTCATCCTTTATCCAATATAACCTACCTCCTCCTATGATCACCTTAGGACCAGAGTACAGAACTCTCTTAATCCACTCAAAAAGAGTACCTTGAAGGTTCAGGTTTGTGTGTGCGTGCATGTGTGCGTGTGCGTGTGCGTGTGCGTGCGCGTGCGTGCGTGCGTGCGTGTGTGCGTGCGTGTGTGTGTGTGTGTGTGTGTGTGTGTGTGTGTCTGTGTATCTTGTAAAAACATGTGTGGAGGGAGGAAAGAGAGCTTAAGATCTCCGTCCATGTTCTTCCCTACTTTTACTCTATTTGCCTTATCCCTAATTACTAATTAAATGTCAGAATGCTACTACATCCTTTTGTACAGACCATGTTACCACGTGGATAATGCTTATCTAGTCTTCACAAAAAATTTTATAAAGTTTAGGACAAAGCACAGGAGAATTTAGGGGTGGGAGGGCGTGGACTAAAGAAGGAGGTTTTTCCCCAGTAGCCTGAAGGGATGGCTCGTTGCTGTGGTGGAGCTCCTTCCTTTGTCTAGAGTTGTGGCGGATAAAAAGGCAGAACTGCTGAAACCCATTCAGACGTCAACTCTTGGCCTTTGCTCTTGTCTTGGGGGTGACAAATTCCCTCTCAGCTCCTCTAGGCCTTTGGTTTGGAGGTAAATGGTGTCTTGGATAAAGTCTCCTCTAGTGAAAAAAAAAACAGGGCTGAAAGAAAACCATTTTGGAATGACTGAGCTGTTTGCTGGAGGTAAGAGAGGAAATAAAAAAAGGTTCCTGATTTCTGTACAAAACTTGTTTTGGTTTCTTTTGAATGTTGAAAGACTTGTGGAATCTCTTACTAAGCATGTTTTTGTTTATGTAGGTGTATGTCAGCCTCTCCCCCTGTCCCCCTCTCTTCTAATCAGCTCCGGAAGGTTAGAAGGAAGGTAAACGATAGTTAGAAAATGCTTTTAGTGGTTAAATGTCCCATTCAGAGGACCAATTACCCACTTCCAGTCATCTTTGAGTAAAAATGAGGCGCTTTCTTGCACTAATATTTGACACTAAACCCAGAGGAAGATTTTTCAGTTGCCATTTGTTGTGTCAATTATTAGATCAGTGGAGGCTTTTCAATTTACCTGAATAAAGGCTGCCAGAAGGGGACAAAAAGGTATCCCAGAGACCTTTCCCTGGAGGACCTTTCGAACTCAGAGGAGCCATGCAGTCTACCCTAAGAGACCTATAGCCATTCAAGGTTAGGTCTCGTTATGCAAAAAGCTTGGTACTCTCAGGTACCAACAGGGGCTAACACTTTTGAGATGGATTTTTGGTACATAGTGATTAAGGAATAAATGCCATCCCCAGTGAGAAAGGGAGTCTATGCTGACACCTCTTCCTAGATGGAGGGAAGGAAGCAGGCTCAGTGGGGTGATTAGAAGACCAGTTCAGTTAGTTCTTGCGGCAGATGAAGATTAAAGGAATAATGAGGAACCTTCCTGGGGCTGGGAAGGGCTTGATAATTCATATCTGAGCTTGAAGGAGTTTATGTTGAAGGAAGGAAGAGATAACACAGCCATAAAAACTCCTGGAAGTAGCACAGGCTGGGAGCTCTCTGGAAGTCAAGGCCAAGTGGAATAAATCTCTGTAGTTCTGGTCTGACTGATCTCTTTCAGTGGTTGGAGGTAGGGATGCATGATTTAATGAAATCATTGCCATTACTGGGAATAGAATAGAAAAGTTCCAGGTATGTAGGCACAGTCTTTCCCTTAAAGGGGTGTCCCATTCTTTGGGGGTGCTTTGTTAACTATTCAAGCATATTTTGTTTTTAATTGAGTTCTACTCTTCCTCCTTCCTCCTCCTCCCCTCCCTCCACCTCTCTCCTCCTCCCTCTATCCTACCTTCTTGGTGATTAGAGCTTTTAAGATGTGCATAGTTGGGACAATGAAAAAGCTGAACTTTAAAGGCCTTATTGTCAAACCTGGGCTCATCTGGGGACCTACATGATCCAATGATTTCATTCCTTCAGTTTGTCTTTCATTCCCCACATGTGCTATGTGGTATCCCACCATGTATACCATATATACTCCCTCTAAATTTACATATATTACACACACACACACACACACACACACACACACACACACAAGCAGCTATGTTTTCTGTTCAGCATAATATTTCATTATACAATCACTTAACTCACAGCCAGACCAATTTCTCTTAGAACCCAAGAAAGCGAGATAAAACACATGTTGAGGGAAACACCTCAAACATACAACAGCTTGAGTGACCTGACTATGCTGTCAGGGACGTTGGGTAATCCAGTATGACTCAGAGCACAGACGTGAACCTAACTACTGTATGTGAGTGGACTCATTTCAATAGCTCACCGATATGAGGGTCTCAGGCGAGGGAGGCAGGAATGCACGTTGGTGGTGTGCTAGCTGTGTAGAAACTCTGTGGAGAAAGCTGAAGAGGGGTACAGCAGGCGAACTGTCACTTTTCCATTCTGTTGGCTTGCCTCCAGAGAGGTCATTCTCAAAGGAATCATTCAATGCCAATGTTTCAAAGTTAGGGAGAGATCGAAGAAAGGAAAGTGTAGAGGCTCTGCTAGAAAGCTCCACTGGGTGAACCTTTGCTAGTGATAGCATTTTCTTGCCAAACACATGTGATGCTCTCACTAACTGGGAACATTCCTTGAGCACCATCTCAATTCTTCCAGCCTCCTGAGAGAGTGGCCAACAGAAATTTATTTATTGTGGCATGATGGATTCAAATTGGAACGACTTGACATGCATGTGCATGTGTGTGTGTGTGTGTGTAATCATGACTGACGTGTGTGTGTGCATTTCACACAGACACATGTATGTCTAGACAGTCATGAGCCTGTATGCAAGAGAGGTGTCTCGCTCATTGCTCTACCTATTTCCTAGAGATAAAGCTCTACTGAATCTCGAGTTTACACTGGAGCCAGCTGATGCCATTGATGTCCTGTCTGCATCCAGCAAAGGGTGCAGTACAATCTCACTCGTGCTTTGCTCTGGTGCTTGGTTTCAGGCCTCAAATGTGCACGGCGGAATGTCTCTTATCCACTAGCTCTCTTTTCCAGCCTTGCAAGCAAAACCCTGTAGCGTGCACCTATCTACTGATACAGCAAATTGGTTTTAAAGAGGTAACAGACTCTTGGTCGCACTGCAGAAGCTTCTTGTAGAATGTATCTTATCGGTCCTTTGAAACCCGATGTCTACCCGGAAACCTTCTGAAGAGCAGGATGCCTTTTCAATAGATTATGATCATGGGATTTCAGCTTTGGGTTTTGCGGACTGAATGTTTGGACAGAAGAGTACTCACAACCTGCAGTATTATCCTGTGATCATATTCAAAGCGATGTTTTGGGAGCTAAATCTTCCTGTAGTGTACATTATCTAAGTTCCTCTTCAACTGAAGACCTTCCTTTTCCAGAGCTTGTCATATCTGACTATAGAGAGTTTCATAGAGATCCTGAAATCGTGGGATCTGTGTTATGTGTACTTTAGTATGGCCTGATAGTCCTTGTGAGGAGAGGCTTTCCATGGATCCCGACATTTGAAGGGTGAGAATGCTGCTAAAATTACTGGGTCCCTGAGTTTCTTCTTAAAATGTGTGTGCATGTTCCTCAGATAGTAGATGTGTGTGTGTGTGTGTGTGTGTGTGTGTGTGTGTGTGTGTGTGTAGATGTGTGCATAAAATATTACAGATTCCTTTGTGACATAGTGTCTCTCTCTCTCTCTCTCTCTCTCTCTCTCTCTCTCTCTCTCTCTTTCTCTCTCTGTACACCCTATTCTCTGTGTCTCTCTGTGTCTCTGTTCTCCCCTTCATTGGACCTCGACCCCTAATTTCAGCTGGGTTGACCAGTAAACCCTAAGATCTGCCTATTTGTTTCCACCCACTAGCGCTCTGACATGGCATGGTACGGTGCGTCTCTCATTTTATTTGAGTGCTTATCAACACTAAGGGCTGGGAGCTTCAGACTTTCCTTCAAAAATCAGTTTCATTTGATTGGTTTAGAAAACAAAAAGAATATTTGGGTCCCAGTCATTGTTCTATCATGGCCACAAATTCGAAGAAGGACAGGCTGGGTCACCAGGTGGACTCTGAGGGCTACTACTGCTGAGCCCAGGCTTCTCAATCTATATACCCCCTGACTACTGTTCATGGGCTGACCAGGGACGAGTCTTTCCCTGGATATTTCGTCATTCTGCAGAGTTAACCTTCTGGGTTTTCTTGATAACGAGGATGACAGCATCAGTTTTTCTCCTGACCTGTAAATTCTACTGTTCTACTGACTTTCGAGAGGAAAGTTTGGTGGGAGAAAGCTGAGATGTACTCTAAATCGCTGACGATCAATGAAACAGAAGAGACTCTCTTTTATGATATTTTCCGTTCAGATCTGGGTGACCGCTTGTCGGTTAGAGTTTCCAGGAGCCTGGTGACTGTCATCCAGAAGGACAAGCTGCATGCTTGATAAAGCACCATAAAAGGTGGGACTTCAGGATGATTCATTGCGCCTCCTGGGGATCCTGAGGCTGACACTGAAGTGCTACCACGATGCACCTACACCTGTCACTTTAATCGACATGTCACTCCATCCACGACTTTCTAGGCTGCAGGGATCCTCAGCTTTGCTATGCAGTAGATTAGTCGAAACCGGTGATGCGTGTGGCGGTGAGGAAAGAGTCTACAGAAAGAGCCATCATCTTTGAAAATTTCTGTATGCTTCGGCATCGGGAAGCTACGTAAGTTGCCAGAAAGCAGTGGCAGTACAAAGAGGCCATGACTTCAGCCATGTGCTTTTTCTGCTGGGCTTGAGAATTTCTCTATCCACAGTGTGGGAGAGTCAGTTGCTTTCGGCTTGGCCTCCAGGAGACTCCATTACGCTGTGCTAAGGCAGTGATTGCTACATTTTAGTTTGGAAATTTCATTTGTGAATTTGTATGGACTGAGTACTGCTCAGGGTTCTGAGGTGCTCGTAAAATGGCTTTACTTCATTTAAAGTTAAACTGCTTTTTCGATTTTTTTTAAAATATATATAAATGGGTGGTATGAGCCTTGACTCTTTCTAGTGTATTTTTGAAACTTTTTAGTTTCAGTTTTGGGATCTACCTTTCAGGCACTCATCTCCCTGTGGTTCCCCACCTTTGCAGCAGCCTGGGATGTCCTCAGATTGCCAAGGCAATGTAAATGTTGAAATCCCCAAAAACAAACCTCTTCGTTTTGTTTTTTTCCTTCACTTTAACAACAACAAAAAAGTGAATTCAGTACCTTTTCTTTCAAGTAGGGATGGACTCTTTTTTTTTTCCTCCCAAATGAGAGCTAATAGATAATCTGGCTTTCATTTGCCCAATATCAGAAAGACCCGTCAAGATGGCTCAGTGGGTGGAGTCACTTTCTGCAAACAGGGATTTTCCTGCTGTCTCCGACCCCCCTATGTGAAAAAGTCAAGTCAGTGATGTGCCTGTTACTTCCAGATGCTGGGAAGCAGAGACAGGGAGGATCCTTCCGGGTTTGCTGGCAACTTAGACAAATAGGGGACCCCTGGGCGCTGTGTTAAAAATTAAGGTAGGCATGGATCTCTGCATCTGTTTTCCATCAGAGGAGGAAGGGAAGGAAGAGGAGAGAGCTCTGTGAGGGAGGACTGGGGAGGAGGGAGGACGATGGTGGGATGTAAAAGCCGGAGCCAAATGACACATTGGTGATGGTCCCAGCAAGATAAGCCCAGACTGAGAGGTTGCTGTGGGGCGGACCTGGCAGTGGCGCCCTAGCAGGGGTGGCTTGCCTATCCCTGGGTGCATCAGCCAATGGATGGAACAGACTGCGTCACGGTTGTCTAACCACCATGTGTGCATTCGCAGCCACTGCCTCACACCACCATGATATGACAGTGGTTACACCTCATCTCCCGAGTTGAGGCTGAAGGGAGGCCTCACTACTCTTCCTCCTTCTCACCATTACTCACTTCTATTCTCCTCTCTCTCTAGTTCCCGGAGGGTGAGGAATTTCGAGTTGAAGGCAAGGCCATGGGCAGAGGCCAGATCCCGTCACTGATTTGATACGACACAAAATGCGCAGGCGCAATGGTTCAGAAGAGATCAGCGGTCTGAACGTGGGTTGGAGAAGCTCTGGTGCTGCAATCAGAGGCACTGCCTGACAACCTCTCTCTGGTTTTTGTCTCCTTATCAGGTGAGACTTCTGGTCATTGAGGAGACATCAGTCACTGAGAGCCAGCCGTAGTGTCGTGATGGGCTGCACCATCCACAGTTCACTGACATTTGACCTGAATCAGAAGGATGTGCAAGTTCAAAGCCTGCTGGGATGAGCCAGTGAGCTCTGCGAGCTTGGGCAATTTTAGTGAGCAGCGTCAAACTAAAAAGTAAGCAGAGGCTGTGGATCTAACTCAGTAGCACAATCACATTGGCGGTGCACATGAAGGCCTGAGATCAATCATTTACAGATATAACTTCAAAACAGTAGTGTTTAATGGTCATGGCACAGAAGCTCCCCAAGGCTGCACAGTGCCATTTATGGATTTTAATGCCGACTAACAACAGCGAAAAACACCAATTTATATGCGATTGGGAAGTCCATTAACTTTCTTTAACTTGGTATTCACACAATGGTTTGATTTCTTTTTCCTTAAAACAAATTATTGAACTTTGAAACCCTGTTTTCCTTTGCAGTTGAGTTCTTTGTTGAAGATTTTTTACATCTTCACCCTCCTCTCCGATTACGACAGGAGGCCCTGTCAGTCCTATGGGGAATTGAGATTAGATGGGTGGCAAGAGCCATGGCGCTGTAATCTGAAAGACAAAGCAAAAAGCAGTCAAAAACTGCATCATCTGAAACACCAAGTGATGACATCATGCAGATACTAGAAGGCCCCTGCAGTAACATGATGGTGTGGTGTTCTCGCCTCTGACTCTTTCCTTTCTGAAATAGTAATCTGCATGTTTTAAAGAAAGATGCCCTTTAAACACTCCTATTGATTCTCTCTGGTTTACATTCTGATATGACTATAAATCCTGTTATGGGGTCAAATATCTCAATTGGTACGGAGGCTGGTGGGATGGCTCAGTGGAATGAAGTACTACAAGCTGCCTTTGAGGGGACCTGGGTTTTGATGTCCGCACCCTCATGGCAGCCACGACTGACACCAATCCAGTTTCAGGAGTGTTCAGTGCCCTCTTTTCTGGACTCTGTAGCACTAGGCTGACAAACTGGGCAGTGTGCGTGCATGTAAAAACATTCCTTCCATGAGTTTCCAAAATAAATAAGTCAAGCAGAAAGAGCCAAGAGCTGTGCATTCAGGTGTCCTCTGCAAGAGGACATAGAGGTCGATGAGAGCCACTAAAGGAAGAGCGAAGGAGGTCTGCATCAGTCTGACGTAGGCGCAGGGACATGCTGGAAGTCGAGGATGACTCAGTCCCTTCCACTGACTCAGAGTATTCCTACCTTGACTTGTTATGTCTGCAGATATACAAAACGCCTTGGCGATGGGCAGCCAGTCCTACCTAATGTGTGGGCACTTGCTTTCCACAAAGGCTGATACACGTTCAATCCCAGAATCATAATTGGAGAGAAATCAATTTCTGAAATTTGTCTCTCAAGCTCCCATGTGTGTGCCTCACTCATGTATGCACATCACACACACACACACACACACACACACAATTGACTTGGGCCTGTAGGACCCAAGGTAAATATCACAGTTGAAGTTAAATCCTTATCTACAAAGGGCCTTTCTTTCTTACGTATTTTTATGTATTTACATTTCAAATGTTGTCCCATTCCAAGCTCTCCTTTCCCATTCCTCCTCCTCCTGCTTCTGTAAGGATGTCTCCCTCTCACCCACCCCTCCCAGCTCACACCTTGGCATTCCCTATGCTAGGGGAACCTAGGCCTTCATGGGATCAGCGGCTTCTCCTCCTATTGATGCCAGACAATACCGTCCTCCTGTTACATATGTGGCTGGAGACCATGGGTCCATCCATGTGTACTCTTTGGTTTTGGTTTGGTCCCTGGGGAGCTCTGAAGTCTGATTGTTGATATTGTTGTTTTTCTGTGGGGCTGCAAGCACCTTCAGCTCCTTCAGTCCTTTCTCTAACTCTCTTCATTGGGATCCCCGTGCTCCAGTCTCGACAGTAGTTGGCAGCACAGCCATCCTCCTCTGTATGAGGGAGTAAAGAGCTCTGAGCAGGAGCCTCTCAGGAGAGCTGATCCCTTATCGGAGAGTTTCCTGTCACCAAGCCCTACAGGTATCAGCAACCCAGTATGGCGAAACACTGAGTTTGGTGCCTGCACATCGGGATATCCCAGGTGGGAAAAATCTCTGGAGATGGTCTTTCCTTCAAGGGGCACTCTGCTCCACTGTCCCTGTATTTCCTTTAGACAGGAAGAATTCTGGGTTGAGATTTAGAAAGGGTAGGTGGCCCCACCCTCGAAAATGGGGGCGGGGGGGCTAGCCTAAACCTCTGGATATGTTCTACAGGTTCTCCTTGAGACAGAACCTGACAAAGCTGGGAGGTAGAAGCAAGTGGGAGGGCTAATTGATCTCAACCAAGATTAGAGTCTGGGGATCGAAAAGGGAGGCAGGATAAGGGTGAGATGTGCTACAGGGTGTTTGTGGTGGCCTCTGTCTGTAATCCAGGTACTCTCACGAGGGGTCAGGCAAGGAAAGGTTTGTGAGGTTTGGAGCAATCCCAGCCACTTAGGAAACTTGTCACCAACACCACAGAGGAACCAAATAACTGAATACAAACAGTATATTGTGAAACAGCCTTTTCTCCCAAGGATTCCCTTTCAGGTTAATCCCATAAGCCAGGCTAGTTTCTGGGACAGTTCGATTCAACATATGGCATTTCTTGTCTCTATACAACTGGCAATGTAATTACAATCACACTCTCATCTTAAGTGAAGACACGTGGTGCAGGAGTCCCGATTCAGTCTTGTCCCTCACAGACTGAGTGGCACCTGCTGATCCTCCTTGGAGCTTTGTTTGTTTATCTAGAAAATCAGGGGCTTTGTCTGAGCCATTTCTGTCCTCTCTTGGAACAAAGATCTACTACTGCCTGGCTCAGCAGATGACGGGATCAGATCTTTCAAATCCTCCCACAGGCGGAGGAACTGCTATTATTGGATTCACTATTTCCCTATGTCTCTCTGGTGATTTTTATGTTCAGAGTGGCATGCGTTAAATTTCAGCCTTGATGCCCCCACCATGTGATTGCAACTAAAGACTGGTGATTTTTTTTAACTTATGCTAAAGTTACTATAGTAATCCCCCTGCCCTTGTTTAGTCAACAGCAGTGTTTAGTAGTAAAAATGTCAAAAAAATTTAACAACCCATGCCAGTCCTTTGTCTAACTGCTTTAAAAAGGCCCAGACAGAGCCAGGTTGTGTTTAAGATCTACCAACAACCCAAGTCCTCTGTGAGAGCAAAGGCGTGTGTTTGCATCGGCACTGGGAGACAGGTAGAGATGCCTTCTTTTGTCGAGGCGGAGACTCAGACCAATATAAAAGCCTGATTTCCCTACCTCTTTGTTTTCCTTGTGAAGTTTTGTTTTGTCCTGCAGTTCTGCAAACAAATGCTGGCAAAAGCTCTCATGTAAATGGCTGGATTTCTTGGGGGTTTCAAACAGAATCCTTAAGACAACAGGTCTTTGGGGCTGTTTGAGGTGAATGTAAATTAGGACTTGAAGCACTTTTAGGCCCTAAAATTTAACATCTGCAAGACTTGCCTTCTAAAAGCAGAAAAGGATTCTTCTCTTTTGGAAAAATGTTAATAATTGAGTTGAATACTGCTCTTTTGTGGACTAAAATCTAGGCATAGCTTGTTTTCTTTGGAGTCATCAAAGCATTTGAGGGCAGAGCTGAGCTAAGTGAACAGGACAGATGGGGTGAGAGGGTAGAGAAGTTGGGTGCAAACCTTAAAAACAATTAACCAAACAACAAAACAAGAAGAAAGGAGGAGGGAGGAGGGGAGGAGGAGGAGGGAGGAGGAGGAGGAGGGAGGAGGAGGAGGAGGAGGAGGAGGAGGAGGAAGAGGAAGAAGAAGAAGAACAACAACAACAACAACAACTTAATAACAACAACACTCTTTCCAACATCTTGGGGTGATTCTCAGGGCCTGTAAGTAGTTTTGGTTGACAGATTGTCTAGCACTAATAAAACCCTGGGTTTTAGTCCCATCTGCGAAAGCTATGTGGTGGGCATGTCTGTAGTTCAAATTCAAAGCTAGATTTGGGAGGATTAGGAATTCAAGGTCATTTCTCCAACTTCACAATTCCCTAAGCCAGCCTGGTCTTCTTGGTGCTGCCTCAACGTCCCTCCTCTAGAAGGTTACTTCTGTGAAAATGCCAAGGTCATTGTTACCCTATTCCCATCAGAAAAGCTTGGTGTAATGCAGCATAGGCGGCTGGTGGTGAATGAATGGTGGGTGTATGAAGAATGAATGGGTGGGATCCATGAGATGAGGTCAATCCGGAGAGAAGTGTTGCTTCAGGAACCCCAGTTTTCAAGTGTTAAGAAAAACATTTACTTTTGATTGGTGCACGACTGATTGTGTGAAGTAGAGCAGAGGACAACCTACGGGAAATGGTTCTTTCTTCCATCAGCAGGTTTTTAGGCTGAATTCAAATCATCGGAAAACGGCAGCAAACTTTTTGCCCTATAACGACAATCAGTCTCAGTGCTGATTTTTCCCTTGAATTATGGAATTCCTTATAGAATTTTGTAGAATTTGATGCATTTCTCATTTCAATTATAATTTGAGTGTCTTGACCACTAAATTGACCATGAAGGACAATTCAAAGGTCCCCTACTTCACTTTCATAGACTCTTAAAAGATATGTGCAAGACACTTCGAGCGATACAGAAGAGACCTTTTGTTTCTCTGTTAGGCTTTTCTGTGAGTAATGGCTTGGTTTCATTTTCTCTTGACAATGTGGTCAGTGAGTTTGGTTGTGATTATGCTGAAAAAAGTTGATTTTTTGTTACTATTTTTATTTACTGAGTGTGAGCAGTACCTGTGTGGAGGACAGAGAGGTAAACATCAGTGTCTTCCCTTCTTTCTCCACCTTATGTTTTCCAGGACAGGACCTCTCATTGCCTCTAGACCTAGAGCTCTGATAGGCTTGACTGCTGGCACCTGACAAGCCAGGAGCTCCTCCTCCTTCACTGTGCCATTTCACAGCTTGAATATGGCTGGGGAGGCTTGAACTCAGTTCTCCTGCTTGTTTGCAACTGTTTTTAATTATTGAGTTATCTCCTTGTCCTCAAAGGAATTTTTCTTCAAGCGCTTTAAGACTCTAGCACCTAATCAGTTCTAAATTAAGGGCAAGGTGACCCTGAGTAGGTTGCCCTGTGCTCCCAGGGTAGAGACCCTCCCAAGATGCAGTGGGCAAAACAACCTGAAATAATAATAAAATAAAAAACAGAAGACATCTCAAAACTTGGGGAGAAAGGGAGAGATGGTCATTAAGGAGGAACTGGTGGTATATGATTATAGAAAAATACATTACATGGCTTTTCAAAGATTTAATAAAACTATTGTTTTTGACGGTAACAACTCAGAGCCAGAATTTGATTTAAAATCTTTCTTGAAATTACATTTTAATTTAGAGGTATATGTTGAATCCTGCACACGAAGTGTTATAAATGAGATAGCATGCACTGGGATACACACATGTGTTTCGAAAAGAACACCATGCAGATGAAAGCTAGACCGAGGGGCGTTGAGAGGGCAAAATCACACCTGAGGACAGAAGCACACATGCAATCTGTTTGTACAAACATAGAACAGGTGAGCTTTCCAAGATAATCCTTCTGAAAGGTTCCATCTTACTCAGACCAATTTAATGTTTAAACACTCATAAATTTGAATATTTTAATGAGACAAAACCTCTTTAATATATCTGACATACATCAAAAGAAAAACTCAGAACTCAAGATAATAATAATAATAATAATAATAATAATAATATTTTACTTTGTTCTTAACTTGAGGCATCCATTAATATCAGCTCTAGGTCCTGTCATTTTTTGCTTGAGTCGTATGACTAATCCATCACTAGCATCTGTGGAACCCAAATTGTATCTGAAGTTGTGACAGTATAATATGGGAGGATATGTCCCAGAAACTACAAGAAGGTAGTTTACATTAGTAAGCCAATTTGGCCAGGAGATGTTGAATTTAGATACGAGTGTATATCTAACTAATTTTAGGCCAACCTTGAAAATTCGTGTGTGTTCTTCATGTCCATCTCTGTGAACTTGAGGGCAGCCTGGCGGGCATTGACCAGCATTGACCATACAGTGTCATATCATCCTCTGGAACTGCATAGAAATACCTTGAGGAAGAAGCTGGGCTCACCATAGGGGCATCCATGTGGTAGTAGAACAAGCCCTGCCCCTGCTTGCTCTGAACTGTGATATGAGAGGCGCTTAAAGGCTCTGTTACTTAAATTGTTATCTTATTCTTCTAAAGAAGCTAAATCGTTAGCTGTTATTTAGGATATTGGCACCAGAAGAGGGCGTTATTCACAAACCTAGAAATAAGTCATTGACTCAAGGGTGGTTCAACGGCTAATGTAATAAAGCAATAATATACCATGTAATGGGTTATTAGGGAGACTGGGTATGCATTTCCAACGACCAATTACATAAGAGCTTGGAAGAAATCATAATAATATTTGGAGAGGTTTGGAAGAGGCAAAGTTTGATTGAAATTGAGACAGGGCATTACTGGATTCATGTAACAGGGGATGACAGATGGGCAAGCCAGAATAGAATGTCAGGACTTGAAGACGAAGGAAGAGCACATGAAAACAGAGGATGTAGGGGGCTGGAGGATGTAGTTCAGTTAGTTGTGATGCCATAACACACATGTAACTTCCCAGAATATTGCCTGCACCACCCTAAATCAGGTGTGGTGGTGCATTCTTCTTCTTTATGACTAGAGAACCAGGGGCAAGAATACAGGAGTTCCAGGTAGCAATGAGGCCTAGATTACATGAGATCTCATTTTCCAAAAGTTTATAAATGATGAATAAATAAAGACCATCCTGCTACTTAAACAAACAAAAAAAATGGACTCAGAGACATTGGGAAATGGAGGGTGAAATTAAAATAAAGCAGGGCTAAGCAGATTAGTGTAATTAAAATAAAAGCATGAAAATAGCAAAAAAAAAGGAGATTGAGTTAGCATTTCTGTGGGCTTTGTTTTCATTGCTAACTCCCGATCTGACATACATATAGAACACTGATATATTGAGGTCTGTTAATGTATTGAATTATTTCTGCAGTGGGTGGGGATCAAACCTGGTGCACTTGCCCATACTAAGCCAAGATTGGTGGTACTAACTGAGATATAGGTCCACTGTCACTTTCCACCCCCTCCACAGTATTGAAGATTTAAATGGCAGAGAATCAGGGTAGGAATAGCTAAGCAGGTAAATGTTCTTGAATAAGAACTGCTCCCAAAGTTGTCCTCCACCTCTATACATGCATTGTGATGTTGCCTGCACACACAGACACGAAGGAATAAATGTAAAAATATAAGGAAGAGGTCATTATTGGCGCAAGCTTGACATTCCTGTGTGAACATCTGAGACCCGGCCATGGAGGTGGAATTAAGTCTGTTGTGATTTTGCAGCCTATAGCTGAGGGTACAAACAGGGCATGTGCAATCTTGACCTCTCCTGCACTCCTGCCATGAGTGAACTGTCTCTAGTCTTTCTCTTTGCCTTAGCATTATTATTAATAGAGACCAGTCCTGTAAGTAGTGAAGGGCGGTACAAGATTTCTTATATTTAACAATAATAGCCATTCAAACAATTTCCTGTTAGAGAAAGGTCAATGAAACTGGTACCCACAGTTGGATTTGAGGCTGAGGAAATGGGTAGCTGCTGGACAGACAGTGACGACTTCTGACAGCAGTGAACAAGAGCTGTTACACCAGGAAGAAAATGGGCTTGCTCTATCTGGAGGAGAATGGGGTCCCCATATAGTCCCCTTGTTTCCCACTGGTTTGAAGTGTGCAGAAAGAGTTCTTTCCTCTGGTGGGTTGGTTTAGATTATAAAGGCTATCTGGTTTTTCATCTCTGTTCCCGGCTCTAAGTTGACCTCCGCTCACCTCATGCTTGCTAAAAAGCATAACTTCAGACCAATCACCTTGGTGATAGCTAAGAAAACAAACAGCCTTTATAGATACATGATGGCTTTCTGTTAATTACTAGGGCTGTATGACCAAGGCAGGGGAGGCGTGGCGATTGCATGTACCTTGAAACTACCGCTAGTGTAGAAGCCAGTGGTAAACCCCGAAGAGGTTTTAGTACTTGGAGGTAAAATATAGGCCTTCCTCTGGCGTAGCTTGTCTGTGTGATACATTTAATGGGAAGGAGGAGTGAATTTTGTTTTCTTTGCTGGTGATTTGTTTCAAGTCACTTCTTCCATGTTTGTCTTGGCCTTTGAATGACTTAGGCATATAGGTTATTTGAGGTCATTAGAAAAGTACAGGCTTCATGGCTACCTATCCTCAGGGACCAATTTAAGTTATCATCAGCCCTGCTATCAGTTGGTTTAAAACAAAGTACCCAGCCAAGAATGTCATGCATGTCTAATCCTATCCTCTGGAGGGAAGTTATAGCAGGAGGTACTCCTGGAGTCTGAGGTTAGCCCAGCTTGGCCTGCATAGTAAGATATTGTCTCCCAAAAACAAAACCATCAAGCAACCTGCCAACCAGCAAAACGAACAGTAAAAAACAAACAAGTAAACAAAAAGCTGGCAAGTTACTTGAAAATTTCTCAAGCTGTTCTAGAAATAGGAAATCTGGCCATTTCCATGATTTGAGATTAAGACAGAGAGACTCAAATCAGAATGACTATCGTAAAATGTATGTGACTTTACGTCATTGGTGAGATGTGGGGATAAAAAACCCTCACATAATATACTGCTGAAAATTCAAATTAGTCCAGTTATGGAGATCGGTAGCAGGGTCCTAAAGAAGAAAAGAAAAAGAAGAAGAAAAAAAAGAAAGAAAGAAAAGAAGGAAGGAAGGAGGAAGAAAGAAGAGCAGACACTATATGATCTTGCTATACTATGTCTCAGCATACTGGGAGCCAAAGTTAACAAGTTATAGAGCTCTACTAACGTAGCCACCACACTTGCGTTGCTGTGCCGCTTTCTGCTTTGATACCAACTGCTGTATTTGCACTGAATAAGCCTAGGTGCTCATTAATGCCTGGGTGAATGAGGAAAATGAAATGTGTGTGAGAGCAGAATCTTGTTTAATCATAAGATGAATAGTATTACGTCTGCATTTCCTAAAGAGCAAATAAGTGGGAACTTGAAATCATCGCTAAATGAATCAGCTGATCATGAGAGTAAAATGGTGAAATGGTTTCCTTCAAATGTGAAATCAGGAAAGAGGATATAGAGAGGTGGGAGCAGTGTATTTAGAATCATGGAGAAGATGGAGAGAAGAAGGGTGATAGAACAGAGAGGGCATGGATGTGATTTCTATTGTGAAATGTTGTATAAATTCCTTGCTGTACTATCAAAGAAAGCTTAGAAAACAGAGGAGTATTCTGTAACAAGCATATATATATATATATACATATATACATATATATATCAGAATAATATATATTTATCAACATATCTATACATATATCAGAATATCTATCTATCTGTCACATACATCTATCTATCTATCTATCTATCTATCTATCTATCTACCATCTGTCTCCCTTCTAACCTATCTAACATCTATCTCTATCTCTATATACGTTATCTGTTCTCTATATTTATGAAAAATAATTTAACACCTTGGGGAAATAAAAACCATTTATATTATGTTCTGATATCCCATGCCATAACAAAAGTGGCAGAAAACTGCCAACTGGTTCCAAAGGCCATCTGATAGTTTTAAGTCTGGGAAGCCAATGTGAAATTAAAGGAATGCTAGAGGGAATAATGAAGAGGAAAGAAGTAAACTACCTGGAAAACCGCATAGGGTGTGAAGAAACTGGTTTCTTCAATTCGGTGGAATGTAAGGAAGGAGGCCTCATCTCCATCACTATCGTTCACCCTCTGTTCTGTGCCCTCTCCCTTCTCTGAGGCACACTTCAGTGAGCTCACATAGACCTTGACAACAAACACCATCTGGTGCTGATGACCTATCGTTATGTCCGTCCCACAGAAAGTTTCTTCGCTCCTTCTAATCTTTCCATGTAGATATTCAAGGCATATGCAAGTCAACATTTGGGAAAAGCATTTTTTGTTCTTATCACTCTAACTGTTGTTTGGGACTTGAGGCAAGGCCTTGGAGTTGTTGATCAATGGCTCTACACATTATTTTACTACACACAGTTAATATTCTTTTTAACTGGGGTTTAACCATTCTTTGTGAGCTGAGTAGCTAGTACAGGCTAACCTGGTTTGTCAGGTATACTTTGAATCCTTGTGGTGTCATTAAGGAATAGGCAGGGGTGGCAAAAAGTTCATGTGGCTTGGCTTTGAGGCCAACTAAAGTAATATGACAGGACTGCATTGAATAAAGATACTGACATGCTTTTTTGGGTACATAGCATGAAAAGAAGACACGTGATGGCAAGAGTGGACTCTTTAAAAGTTTCTATGTTCCACCTTGTCCAGCTCTGCGTGGTTGGAGACAACAGGTATTTACTCTACGATAGCAGGGGAGAAATATTATGTATGTTTACTAAGAAAACAGAGCTATGGTTTCCTATAGACTGTGGAAAGGTGAAGACTGGCTAGTACCAGTGATCTGGTGGGCGACCATCGTTATCTACAGAATGCGAAGGCCTCTAGGTAGATTTTGGTGAGAGGAGGCATTGACCTTCTGAAGTATGGAACTTGAGTTATCTTAGACAGGGTGGTGGTACATATTTTGCATCCCAGATCTCTGAAGCAAAGCAGGGATATCAACAAAATACAAGCTTCATTGGAGATAATATCTCAAAAGTTTTAAAAAGTTCAGTGGTAGCCTTTGCCTAACATGCCCATAACGGACCAGCCTTAAGCCTTGGTTTAGTCTGAGAGAGAGGAGAGGAAGGGGAAGAGCATAGACACAGAAGGAGCAGGAGACAGGGCACAGAAACAGAGAAGCAGAGACAGACAGACAGCCAAAGACAGAGACAGACAGATAAAGAGAAACAGATACAGACAGAGATAAACAAGGAGATGAGACAGAAGAAAGAGCTAGAGATGGGGTGTAGTTTTAGTGGCCCAGTGGGATTCATATGGATGTTGGAGACTGAGTAATGGACAAGCGATGGGCTCATTCATTTTTAGAAATTGTGCGGCTTTTGAGTTGATAAACTTGATTTTATCTGCAAGTTCATAAGAACACCCAAATAAATGGACTGAAGCAAGGAGAAATGATGGGTCTCTAGGGAACTTGTTGCCAGTAGGATGGTTAGAGCTTTGGTGAGACACCTTCCTCAGAGACAACGTACACCTTCTATGTGCCCAGTCTAACCAATTGTGTTAACCCGTACTTTCTTCTGAAGCTCATTGCTACTTCTTGCTTGGGTTTACAGTAACTAACAGAAGCAGTACAAGATGAAACACTTTCCACCGGTTTGAGGCTATCCAATCTTAATCCCAATCATAATGAGTGGAGTTATGACCTTGGGAACTTGAGGTAGTTGGTCACTGCACCCAGGCCTTGAAACAGAGGATGGTCTGCAGCTCAGGGTGCTTTCTCTTCACTCTCTCCCAGGCCCCAGTCCTTGGGATGGAGTCTCTGATGATATAGCTCAGTCTCTAGGTTAGGATACAAGCATTGGACGTCTGTGGGGTGACAAGTTAATATTTTTTTTAATAACCAGGGATGAAACAGAATGGGAAATATCTTCTGTGATATTTCTTATCACCTGGACATGGATTATTTTGCCACTTCAAATATCCAGTGGCTGGTTGCTAAGCGCTTCATTTTATATCTGGGAAGACTTGCTTTCTTCTGATGTTTTAATAAATGACACAATCACGGCATAGGATCATGTAATGCCTCAGCATATTGGCTGGAAAGTAGTTTATAATCAAATTATTGTTATTATTTGTCATCTTTATCTGTAACAATGCTCATTATATTAAGATTATATCTAGGCTGGACGAGTTCAACCTGTGTGGATTATATGTAAATCAGTCTATTTTTTTGCTTTTAAACCATCTTGTTCTCACTAACCCTTTTGTTCTTATCGCTGAACAAACTATTGTTTTGCGGTGTGGAGACTCCAGTTTGCTTTGAAGAGTAATTCTTCCAGCAGGTTTCAACAAAGAGTTTGGTTAATGTAGAACTGGGATCCAGAGACACCTTGTTCCCAGTGGTCATGAGTTGATGGCTGTTTCTGTGATCCATAGCAGTCAGATTATAAGAACTTTCTCCCAAGCTCAGAGCCTTACCCTGGATGCCAGGAACACTGGATTTATGAGAACAACAGATAGAGAACTACTGCTTGAGTGCGATAATAGCATTGCTTTGAAAATACTGGAAAGTGGCAGATCACTTCTCTTTGGGGTTGCGACCTCCTACCCTTGTAGCTGTTCTAGAAGACTTAAGGCCTCTTGATTGGGATTTTCGAAGAGTAGCATTCTGATGGGTACTGAAGCCACTAAATTCCAGGGTGGCAACTCTCATGCATTTTTACTCTACCAAAGACTTCTAAATTCAGCCATTAAAGGGCCTTAACCCATCTCCATTGTATAATGAGATCAGATGATTCCAGTATCATTTCTCCTGTGCCCTTAGGGAAACCGGCTCAATCTGTTTTCATTTTGTCAGAGACCCTCTGCTTCAGCGTTTTTGATGCTGTTATTACACGCCTGTCCATTGCAGGTCAGATACAGTACTACTTCTTTTTAAAAGAACTAGCTACTTACTTTATCTTTTACAATTAGTATAGCTTGATGTGTTACAAGGGTCATCACATAGCCCACTAATTGTCTGGGTCCTGTAGGTGATTGGTTTTTCAAAATTGGAGAGCTTTGAAATGAAAACTCCTCTTCATTTTGCACCTCATTTTTTAAAGATAGATTTTAAAAATCCAAGTGAAAAGCTACACAGTAAAAACATTGCTATTGTGATTGTAGCCAGTGCTCTTTCTGCGTGAGTTTTGTGGAAAGATCATGTTGGCTTTAAAACTGACCAGGTCGGAGCATCAACAAGGCAAATGGATTACCGGAACCCAAATATAAACCCATGAGGCCAGACTGCTAAGAGTGGTTCAACCAGTCAAGAGGGGGCACTTTAAGAATGATTGGGCCATTGTATGAAATCTGGAGTTAAACACTTGGCAAAATGTCTTTTTTTAAGGCAGCAGGGTAGGTGATTCCAGAGATTACTACATTCACTACAAAACAATACAAAGGCTATGTTTCTGTTGACGTTCAAGCCCAAGTCCCACGTTTTCTATGAGTTCCCAGGTCAGTACCTTGACAACTTGTGGGTCATAATTGCAGACAGGATGTGTGTACTAGTAATGAAGTAGGTATTTATTTAGTTGCTATGAAAACTCTAGTAGTCTTATAATCCTGATATTTTTAATTATTTGTTTTGTGAGTATGTATATATTTGTTCAGATATGTGTGTTATCGGTACACTGTGTGTGTGTGTGTGTGTGTGTGTGTGTGTGTGTATGTGTTTGAACAGAAGTGTGCTTTCATATGTGTGCACATTTAAGTGGAATGTAGATGACAACTTACGCATTGTCCCTCAGGTACTATCCACCTTGGGTTTTTATTTGTTGTGAGAAAGGTTCTCTCACTGGCCTCTCTGGTTGACTGGCCAGCATGCCTCAGGGGTCCACTTGTCTTTTGTCCCACCCCAACACTGGGATTACAAGCACCTGCCACCATGCCTTGGCTTTTAAACACGAGTTCTCAGAATGAAACTCAGATCGCTTTTCTAACCAATCTAACTCCATATTTTTTTTTAAAAACCTTTTTAAATTCTGTGGTTCTTTTTTTGCAGTTTTCAAATGACAAGAAAAAGATTATGTTTAAATATGCAACTAAATTCTATTACTCTCCTTAATGTTTGTTTATCTTGAAATACTATCAATGAATGGCTATAGGTTTCTGTGGTCCCAATCTTGTGATATTCATCTTCCTTGCAGTGCTGACGTTCTCTGGGGAGATTTCCGGAGAGGCCCTTGCCTACTGCATGCCCCTCTTCTTTCTTGCCTCTTCCTTCTTCAAGAATAGCTGAGAGATAATAGCTGTTGAACTCTGTCACTTACGGTGTTTACTCATGAGCCAAGCAATTGTTTCCGTTTTCCAGTTGACTTTAAGTGTGCAAACAAGAAATAACCGTGCACTAGGCAGTCAGTAGCCAATGTGCATCTTAGAGGCAGCTTTGGGAGGGTTCTGAGCTGTGGTGTGTTCCCATCATGGTCCAGCTGCAGACAATGAAAAAGGCCAAGAACTTCCTCTGCACCGATCTGCCCTATTGGGTTTTTATTCCTTTCCTTGTTGATGAATGAGGAAACATCAGTGACAGCCCCAAAGCCCTGCACCAGTGCAATGCTATTGTATGGAGCCTGAGCTTCTTGGATTTGGTTCCTAATCTCCCACTCAAGTGCAGTGTCGGTCAGGTAAGACACAGAGCAACAGTCGACCATCCCTGGCCCAACACATTCCTTACATCTGAGCAGCCACGGCACTTTTCACCAATCCAGATCAGCCTTGCCTGGTAAAGACATTTCCAAAGGAAATCACCAGCTTCATTTCACTTGAGTGAACGTTCTCTTCGCTCTAATTCTTTTTCTGGTACTGGGCACTGAACCTAGGAGTACACATAAGCTAGGTGAGCGCTCTACTACTGAGCTGCATCCCCGGCCTTGCTATAAAGTTTGGATGCCTACCCATGTAGAGCAATTATAGTCACTAAATCCATCAGGTAAGGAGGGAAGGATCAACTGCAAATGTGCAAATGCTGTTTAAGCTCCATAGTAAGTATGATCAATAGGTTTGCTGAACCATGGGAGAGCCTTTCCCACTCACATCAGCTCTCTCTTCCCTGCCTAATTTTTAGCTTTGGTTCCTTTCACTATTTGGAATCCAGGAGACTATTTCATTTCCCCCTTTTGTATTTAATTAAAATATAGTTATCTTCCCATTTTCTATAGTTAATTAAAATATAGTTATATTGTCTCTCCTTCCCAATTTGTCTTGTGTCACCCCTCCCAAATTAATAGTCTCTTTTTCTTTAATTGTTATTGCCATATGTATATATGAATACATATGTAACAGCAGTCTGTGTCCATTTAGTGTTACTTGTATGATATTTTTTTCTAGCTGAACATTTGGTCTTGTCAAACCAAGAAGGGGGATCATTACTAGGAAAGGTTAATTCTTCCTTTCTCAGTAGTTGTTAACTGCCTGTAGCTGTTCATCTAAGAGTGGAGTCCCATGAGATTTCCCCCATTCATGTTGGCATGTCAACTGGTATTCAGGTCTGACTTAAGCAACCATATTGTTGAGCTTTCATGGGTGTGTGTGGCCACCTTTGAACCAAATGGAGCTAGAAGAAGAAAAAGAGGAAGGAGAAGAAGAAGGAGGAGGAGGAGGAGGAGGAGGAGGAGGAGGAGGAGGAGGAGGAGGAGGAGGAGGAGGAGGAGAAGAAGAAGAAGAAGAAGAAGAAGAAGAAGAAGAAGAAGAAGAAGAAGAAGAAGAAGAAGAAGAAGAAGAAGTGTTCAATGTCTACTTTGAAAGCACATCCTATTAGTCACCAAATTTGCCGGTTCTTTCTAGCATCTTTCAAAATCTGTGATTAAGCCCAGAGGACATCATTCCCCTTTCCACACAATGTCCTGGGCCTCTCACTCTCTTTTATTTTATTCTTTTGTTTTTTTTTAATTTTATTTTTCTTGGATACTTTATGTATTTACATTTCAAATGTTATCCCCTTCCCCCCTCCCTTTCCCCCTCCCCCTGCTTCTATGAGGGTGCTCCCACTCCCCCCCACTCCAACCTCAATGCTCTGGCATTACCCTACATTGAAGAAATAAGCCTTCAGTGCTGCAGTTAAGGTGTGTGGGAGACCATGACTGGCTTGTTACATGGGTGCTGGGTCTTGAACTCATGTCCTTACTGTTGTACAGCAGATACTCTTAACCCTGAAGCCACTGCTTTAATGCGGATGCCTCTTAGTATAGTTTTAGAATTCTTGCCTGTGAGTAGCACAAAGATGAGGATGTGCTAGGCATCCAACTTGTCAGTGGAACCCCAGATGAAAATATCTCATATCAACACGTTATGACAAAGTTTCCAGGTCTCCATTACTTGGAAGTAGTGATTATTGCTGTGTCTTTTCATTTGAAGAATGTGTGGAATTTTCATTCCCTTTACTAGGGCAGGATTTTAAAATGGTGGCAATTTTGAGCCATGTTTCTCACAGAGAGCTGTCTGCACCTAGTGGCTTAGCAGTGTGCCTGGGTGCCAATAGTAGGAACAACCAAAACTTCTATCATAAATTGCTAAATGTCTCCTGGAGAAAGAGAACCGAAGTCACCCTACCTCAGGGGCACCGTCAATCACAGTTGGAATCATGTTTGCTACTGTTGGCACTCAGAATGTGATACTTGAAAATGTGTCACTTTGGTCCACTGCCTGTCACGTACTCACTCATGGAAGACCTGAGAAGCAACGTCAGAAGCACCCTGTCTCCTCCCCTCGTATTTCCTGTCCTTTCCCCCTGCAGCAAGCCATAGAAGCCAGAAATCTGCTTCAAAATGAGTCATAGGAACTGGAATTCCTCTTCCCCAAAGCAAGTCGCAACCACCAGAAATGCTACTCGACCTTCCACAGCCTCTCTGGGTAGAAGCCAGCCATAAGGAAATCCTCTGACGAACCTTTGTCCGGCAGTAGGTCACAGGACCCTCATTGCAGAGGCATTAGGCTTTACACCCAGGAGGAAGGACTACTCAACAGGGAGGCTAAGAAGAATCTGCACAGACAGGCCCTGCTGGCTTCTCCTCCTCAGGCATACATGAGACCTTTCTCTTTGTGTCTAATCACATGTCTCTTGGGTTACTATTCTTCACAGCTCCTTGGTAGAACAATAGATTCTCTTTATGGACTCTTTGAGTCTTTCTGAAGAAGCCTCTTGGTCATGTAACACTTGGATTAAATAAATAGTGCTTATTCCTTCCTTCCTTCCTTCCTTCCTTCCTTCCTTCCTTCCTTCCTTCCTTCCTTCCTTCTTCTTTTCCATATCTTCCTTCCCTCCCTCTTTGTCTCCTCCTCCCTTCCCCCTTTCTTCTTCCTCTCCTTCCCTCCATCTTTTCCCCTTTTCCTTCCTTTCTTTTCTTCTTTGTATTGGAGATTGACCATAAGGCCTCATGCCAGCTAGGCAACTGATCCACCACTGAATTATAGCCTCAGACCTCTTTTACTTTTCATTTAAAGACAGGATTTTACTGAGTTGCTGTATTAACTCACTCTATAGTCAAGGGTGCCTATGAACTAGTGGTCCTCCTGACTCAGGGTCTCCACTACCTGGATTACTGATTGCTCTATGAGACCTGGCTGTGATTAATATCTTTTTCCTTCTCAACTTTTCTCTCCTTACCCTTCCTCTCTTTTGCTACCTTTCCACTCACCTCTTCCTTCTCTTTAAAAAATTATTTTATTCTTTTTTAAAAAGTCGAAACCACATTTTATTTTAGCTATAGAATACAGTTTACCTATTAAAATAACACTATAGTAGGATAATTTGATACAGCTTTAAATGCAAGGGAAAAGGTATAAACTCAGTTTCTAAATCCTTTCCCACCAGAACAAAATCACAATAACAAAAACAAAACCACTGTCTCCCTCTACTTTTTCTAAATGGGCCAATGTAATAAATGCATTCAGTGAGTCATCATGTCTGGTTCCTGTTGCGCTAATGATCAATGGAATTAAAAAAAAAAACAACTCAGCTTTCACAATCACAAGATTAACAGGTCAGATTCCCTTGGAATGCAAAAATGCTACTTTAATATGCAGACAGTTAAATTCACATATCTACCTCCTTGGAGGTGTGGTGGGGGAGGGTGGGCAACAACTATGGGCACAGAAACTAGAAAAAAAGTTTTATGTCTTCTTTCATGACCCTTCCTTCCTCATGACCTAACATTACCCTCTTTCCATCTCTTTTCTAAATGCTATACTCTACTCACATTTACATATATGCAAGAATACTACAGTCTGGTATCCATAGATGAAAGAGAGCTTGCAGCTCGCTCGCTCTCTCTCTCCCTCTCTCTCTCTCCTGGGCTTGAGACATCTCACTTAGTGTTATATATTTCAGGTCTATCTGTTGTTCTGCAAATTTCATCATTCTATTTTTCCTTATAGCTGAATAATATTCCATTGGATTTTGGGACAGAGGAATCCTTTTTCACTGCTGGTGGGAGTGCAAGTTAATATTAGTCATGGAAATCAGTTTGGAGGTCCCTCAAAACATTAAAAATACCCTATGGCCCAGTTATGCCCCTCATGGATGTTTGCTCAAAGAACTCTACATCCTACCACAAAGATACCTAAGCATATTGTTTGCTCCTGCTCTATTCACAATAGCAAGGAAAAGGAAGGAGCTCAGATGTCCATCAAGAGAGAATGGACAATGAAAATATGGGACAAATACACAGGGGAGTATTACTTAGCTGTAAAGACAAATGAAATCTTTTAGAAGGAAGCTCTTGCTGCTCTGTGTGCAAGGCTAGTTTAGAACTCATGGTCCTGGTTCAGTCTCCCAAGTATAGGGATTCTAGGCCTGTACCAACATTGCCCATGTAGTCGGCTGATATTGTCTCTTTTGCTCAACTCTCTCTCTCTTTTTTTGAAATTTTATTTACTTATTTATTATTTATAAGTACACTATTACGGTCTTCAGGTACACCAGAAGAGGGAATCAGATCTCATTATAGATGGTTGTGAGCCACCATGTGGTTGCTGGGATTTGAACTCAGGACCTCTAGAAGAACAGTCAGTGCTCTTAACCACTGAGCCATCTCTCCAGCCCTGCTCAACTTTCTTTAATTATAGAAAGGAACCACAGCTTTCCATCTTTCCAATACTAAGGTCCAGTTGCTCAACAATTTTTGATAGGTGTGTGTGTGTGTGTGTGTGTGTGTGTGTGTGTGTGTGTGTGTGTGTGTGTGTTCATGGGTACTCCTCAAGGTTCAGGTTTTTCCATATAGAGAAGGTGGAATGATAAGCATTTAGCATATGCCATTTTCCCTCCTCAACTGTATTCCAGTGAGGACTTTCAGTTCACTTTGTAAATTACAAATTGTAAATTGCGGAGACTTAAGCTATTTGGAATGATACCTTAGGGCACTGTAGCCCAGTCATAGGGTAGAAGGGATATAGTTGAGTCCCCCTTTCCCTCTGTTGCTCATGATTAACTGAGGCCTCCGTGCTCTGACCAAGACAAGTCTCTCACTGGAGCTCTTGCTCTTTTCCCCAAAGATGAGTTTGTGGTTTTGCTCTCAAGCTTTTCTTCAGGAGAGAGGCATAGAATTGGCTCACCATGTTGTGAGAATATGAAAGACAATCCAACAGATCAAGCACCAAAGAATCATAGCCACTTGGATGTTCTAGAGTTCATTTCTCTCTGCATGACATATTCTACTTTTGTCTTTTATTAAATTCAATACTGCAGACGAAACTGTTGGACTCTTGAAGGAATGAAGCCACCCATCCACAAGACCATGGAATAAACCACTTCCTCGTGAGTGAGTCTTGTCTAAGATAGACACTGGGTTGGTGCTGGGTATGTAGTATGCACTTGAAATTCTGAAGAGAGTTGTCAATCAAGTCTTGAAGCTTCCCATTGACCCAGAGATGCTGTTATCTTAAAGCTTTGTCTTCTAAGACAATGTTGACTAACAGCTTTTCTTTTATTTCTGTCTGTGCTGAAGGTACAACAAATAAGCTTAATGCTCCACAAAATCTTCAAACATACCTTTTACCTCAACACAATGATAGTTATTTCAAGAGTCTGACAAAAGAGTTGTGGAAGTTTTTATACTTTTCACTCTGCCTGTCTGTATATATGTGGGTTTTTTTTTTCATATATAAAATCACCCAGTCACATTTAATCTTGACTTGCACCAAGCCACATTAACTTTGTTTGCATAGAACTGAGAGATCTGCCTCTAGCTCTTGTGGTCCCCTTTTCATCTCTCCAGTAAGCCTTCCAATTTAAATAAGAGATCAAGCACATCCTCATCAGGGAGATTCATAGATATCATGCACTTTGGGGATTTGACTCCATGCCTAAGCGGTGTTTGTTGATGGAAAAGGATGGCTTACTAAAGCTAACCATGTCTAACTGGTCAATGACTGTTGGATGAGTGACTGAAAGGACTCTAGGAGAAGATAATTTGCAGAGATAGAATGTTCCAAGGTACACAAATCATTTAGGTTGGCCTTGCTCAGCAGAGGTGTTGGGGAACCTCTCCTCTCTAGAGATAAGAGAAATCTAGAGATTTTCCTTTACATTACCCACAGGATGGATACCTGTGAGGTGTAGGTGGGGCCTCCTCTGGTTACCATGTGGCCTGCAGGACCACAGGTTGGAAGCCAGCTTTTCAATGACCCCATGGCCCCAAGTTCCTTCTCCTCACCTCCCAACCCTACCTCATTTCTTGAGTAAACTTGGCATTTTAGATTTAGAGCAAAGATTAAAAGATAGTACAGAATTCTGGTGGGCCTCAACCAAGATTTCTTAACATGAATGTCTCACATTACAGTGGAACTCTGGCCCCCTTTTATTTTATTTGGATTTTATTTTATTTTTATTTTTTTGAGGCAAAATTTTTACTCCATTGCCCAGGCTAATCTGGAACTGACTCACTTTATAGCCCAGGCTACCTTAGAACTCACAGTCCCCTTGTCTTTGGCTCCAAAAGGCAGGGATTAAAGACATGAGTCAGTAAACCTAGGGCAGATCACATTTTAAAAATTTGTTGTCTTGTTTATGCCTAAGAGGCTGTTTTCTTATGAGTCCAGCAATGCTCAGGAAAAATAAGAGGCTTAATATTTTGACAATTGTTTAGTTGGTGGTGGATATTGCCCCATTCTTCCTCAAAGAAGGTAAACATGCTATTTGAACTTAACTCTCAAGTTAAAATGTGCAGGGGGTGACATAAATCTCTTCCCTGATGTGTGTGAGTAGGGATTAAGACCACATTAGTCATCACTCACATCTCCCATTTTATATGTAGGGCAACAGCTATGAATTCAATTACAACTTGAAAAACTTGGGTTTTCTTCTGTGTTATTCTTGCCTTTTTTTATATTGTCTGTCTTCTATTGAAGGTCTTGTTTGATAGTCTGTATAGAGAAGACTGTCGGTGAAATCAGATAGGATGCTAAGAAAGGAAAACAGAGAGCAAATAAAGACTAGTAATGTTGAATTAACGAACCTCTTAAGACTGCCTTGGAGAAAAATATGATCAACATGGGTAAAGCTTAAGGTAGTGTTTCCAGCACGGTTGTTGAAGATAACTTTGGTTGGGCTAAAAAGGTAGTTAATAGTTCAAACCACTCACTGCTCTTGTAGAGAATGTGCGTTCAGGTCTCAGCACCTATATGGTCACTCACCCCAGTCTGTAAGTCTATTACTCTATTTATAGGGGATTCATTGCCCTCTTTTAACTGCTGAAGATATTAGGCACCTATGTGGCACACTTATGAAAATGCAGGTAAAAATACTTAAAGCACATAAAGTTTAAAAAAAAAGATTATTTTTGTTTGCAGTTAAGGTCTCTTTTTGGGTTCCAAAGTATTGATAACAGATGTGAAAAGAATATTGTGATAGATTTATTTGGCTAACAAAGCAATGGTATTAATTAAGGAGTGAACTGTGAAAGTCTTCCTTGCTATCCATAGATTCTTGAATGATTATTCACTTATCTTTTTCTTCTTGAAGTGGTGGAAATAGAGCGAGATCACAGGGGCAGCTGGGTAACTATCAGAGATATCTTGAAACAAAGACAAAAAGTCCTGGATCAAATGTGGGCCCTGAACAATGTCCAACTTCGAGTTTGTTGTGACTCAGATAGAAACTGAGTGGCAGAGTCAACTGCTTTAAATGCAACTTGCGGAGGTGCATGGTCCCTCCTCTTTCTCCCCTTCCTTCCTTCTACTCCTCTGCCCACCCTCAGATGACCTTATTTATTTGTCAAGGGAAATCTATAGATTAAAGAAGATAACTGCTAAGAAGGAAAAATGGAATTATGGATATCCGGTAGACTCGGGGTTTCTCCGTAAACCTTTGACTGCAGTTAATAATAAGATTGTTTCTTCTAATCTCAGGTAGGAGGATTAAGTCACTAGAAATAGTGTATGAGCACTAGCCATTCGGTCTCTCTAAAAACCTTGACTTAGAGAAGAGAGGAGCCAGTGTATACATGCTTCCCAGAGAAGGACAAAACAGAAGGCTCGTTTCATAATTCCCTTCAAGGAGCTTTCATCAGGGAAGAGAGTTTGGTGGATCATTTTCTTTTCTTATAATGAACTCACCACACAGACCTTATAAAATGATCCATGAGAAAACAGAAGTTGATAGGGTACTCAGCCTTCCATCACAAACACAAAATGAGATCTAGTTAGACATTAACATATGAATTGGAGTCATCTCAAATGGGGAGGGGGTATAATATATCTATGGTCCATTCGAATCCTAAAGGATCTGATTGGTCTTTCCTGGTTTGAAATGGACTCTACTTTGAGTCAGTTTCTTCAGAGTCAGTGCTGCTACGTAAGTCTGACTCTCTCCAGTAATTCTTGTCCAAACTTTCATGATCCTCTGCAGTCACCATCCACCCTCCGCTGACACTGTGCAGTTGGTGCTGGCTACTCCATCTGGGTCACTGTGAACATCCCACTGTGCTTTGAATACTGGTGCTACTGGTTAGCCTGGGATAGAACTCATGTGTCATAATATATCGAAGACTCACGTCTCAGCTTGTTAGGTGGTAGGTAGTGGGGTTGCCTAACACGGCAGCTCAGTTCAAAGTGAAGGCGAGAGGGAGTGGAGATCATAGATCATAGATCACAGAAGCAGAAATGCCAGAGTTCCTTCAGTGGCGGAGGGAACTTGCAGGCACATGAATTATCCATGGAACTCACCAACATGTGTGCAGCAAAAGAAAGCCGGCGGAGCAATCAGAGGAATCCATCCAACTAATAAGAAGCTTATAACTCTTTGGCAATTTGTTTAACTTGGGAGTTATTGCAAAGACAGAATGGTATTGAGCCCCGGGGATATTGGCACCAACACCGGGAGTCTTCCACTGTTAGGACCAAGCTTTGCCAATGGGACTTTTTTTTTTAAATTCAGGTGTTCAATGTTGAGTTTTATTGGCAAGGCCAAGAGTTCTGGAAAATATAACATTAATCACATCGGTCTATGAGGTTAACGAGGCTGGTGGCTGTACAAATTCCCCTCATGCAAATATGAATCACTAAAGTCATTCAGTCTGGAGGACAGAACTCTTTCGTTCCCTCACTATGACTCTGAGATTCCACCAGGTCCTCGGAGCCATATCAAATGTCAGCAGGCCGGCGGGTCTGGCTGCCATTCTGTTAGTTTGTGTCTTAAAATTTCCAGGTTAGTTAATATTTTATTTTATTTGAGGTAGAGACTCACCATATAGCCTAGGCTACATTGAACTTGCCATCTTCCTGCCTCAGTCTCCCAAGTGCTGTTAATTGTTAGTCACAACACCTGCCTTTTGGTTTAGTTCTGAGAATTATCCTATTATGCACTTAACTCATGACTCTGAAATCCTGTTTCAAAAGGAAGGTAGGGACAGATGTCTCCTGCCAGGACCGATTGAAAATGCAGTTAGCTTTCCTTGCTTTTTAGAACATCTTACTGAGTTCCATTTATACATAGTGTTTCCTAAAAGCGCAAGATGGGGACAGAGATTCTGTAGAAGAAAATGTTGCCTGCTTGTGTCTCCTGTCATAAAATTTACAGTACAGTTCTTGGACATTGACAAGAGTTACAGTTGATTATTATTCAATTCCCAAGACCAGGAAACATATACAGTGACAAGAGTTATACTTTAGGGAAAAAAAGTCAGAATACTTTGTTTATAAATCCGAAGGGCTGGATGGAAGCATATGACAATGGCCTAGCAATGGCTCCTCTCTAGCTACTGAACACAGGCCCTTGAAGCTCCTTACTCTCCCCTCTCCCACCATAAGGAGCTGCTAGCCAGCTCCCAGTGATTCTGCCTCCATGCTTTGACCTCTCCTACCTCGCCCCCTCAACCCCACTCTTACATATGGTGAATTTGAGTGTATGAGTATGTACACCCTTATATGCACATGTGATCAAAAGTAGACACTGGGTGTCTTCATCTATTGCTCTCTACTTGAATTTTTAAGACATGGTTTTCCTATCAAACTCAGCTCCCACCTGTTGGCTAGACAGGTTGGCTGTGAGCTGTGAGAATCCTCCCATCTCCACCTCCCACTGCTGGGTTATAGGGCATGGCTTTACATCATGATTTTTATGTAACTGTTGGAGATCTCCCCAGTGATTTTTCTCTCCTCTCATTTTGGCTCTTGCACCAGAAGATGTTTTTCCCTCTTCAGTCCTTTTTCTTCTTCTTCTTCTTCTTCTTCTTCTTCTTCTTCTTCTTCTTCTTCTTCTTCTTCTTCTTCTTCTTCTTCTTCTTCTTCTTCTTCTTCTTCTTCTCCTCCTTCTTCTCCTCCTCCCTCTTCTTCTCCTTCTCCTACTCCTTCTTCTCCTTCTTCTTCTTCTTCTCCTCCTCCTCCTCCTCCTCCTTCTCCTCCTCCTTCTTCTTCCTCTTCTCTTCCTCTTCCTCCTCCTCCTCCTCCCTCCCTCTTCCTCTTCCTCCCTCCTCCCTTCCTTCTTCCCCTCTTCCTCCACCTCCTCCCCTTCTTCTTCCCTCTTCCTCTTCCTCCTCACTTGAGACGTTGTCTCTTTATGTAACTGTGGCTGTCCTGAAACTCACTAGGTAGATCATACTCTCCTGGAAATCACAGAGATTCTCCTGTTTCTGTCTCTTAGATACCGGAATTAAAAGTATGCACCACGAAGCAGGCAAAACCATTTATTATTTTGGCATCTGTATCATTACCAAAGCATTCAGGTCAAAGATTCCCCTTCTCTCCTACCCTTCCCTGCTCAAAATCACTTTCTGTGCTTCTTCATGAGAGTCAAGCTTGTCTTCAAACAAGGCTTCTCATAATACATTTTAAGTTAGGCACACATTTCCCAGCACAGTATCAAGTAAGGCCGCACTGGGGTCAGAAGAGTAGACTCTGGGATTAGAAATACCTGGCTAAAGTATCAGCTGAGTGTGTTAAGCCTTAGATTTCTAAGACGAAATACAGGAATAGCACTCCTAGCCATGTGAGCACTCAATAGCACTCTTGGTAGCCATATAAGATTAGACCGGGCATGTAGGAGGCCATGTGGTGACTAATGCTTAAGGTATTACTGCCAATAATTATTATTACTTTTTGAAGCTGGCGTCTGATAATGTTTATGATCTCCTGAAATGCTTTTTTACCCCATCCTTGTTCAAGATGTTTGCTTTCCATAGAATGTTCTTTCTTCTTATCCCTCTGCCCTCTGATAATCTCCAACTAGATAAATTATCGAACCTATTTCAGTGGCTTCAGAAGACCGGTGTTTTCCCTTCTTTAGTTAAGTCCTTGCTTCCCCCATCCCTCTTCTTTATCCTCCTGCTCTTCCACAGAGTTTCCTGTAGCCTAGGCTGGCCTCACACCCACTATGTAGCTAGAGATGGCCTTAAACACTTGCCCCTCCCACCTCACATCCCTGGGCTCATAGATGCACTAACAACTTGAGCTTTCTAGCCTTCTTTTGTACTCCGCACTGTGCCTGGGTTTGCATTTAATGTGCCATAACTCTGCCTCTGCTGTATCCCAATCTCCTTTTCTCGATAGCAAACAAAGTATTTTCACTTTTAGCTTAGCATCCGGTCTGGTAGAGGACTACCTTGTTTGAGAGAGTAGCTTGTTATGTAATGAAGGATAACGTGGGCTCTTAAATACCCCTGCCTCAGCTTTCTTAGTGCTGGGATCGCAGGTGAACACCACCGTGCTCCACTGTCACAAAGCTTTTAAAGTTGGTTCATTGTTGACTTGCTGAGTTTGTAAATTACCACTCTCTCCCCACCACCATTCTTCTTGGTGTGAAATGTCCCTGATCTTTATTTATTTTTTTTCTTTTTTTCGGAGCTGGGGACCGAACCCAGGGCCTTGCGCTTGCTAGGCAAGCGCTCTACCACTGAGCTAAATCCCCAACCTCGTCCCTGATCTTTATGATCGATCTATGAAGTCATGAATTTTCAGAGCTGTAAAAAAGCTGGAAGAGACTTGAGACTTACTTGTTTCAGGTTCTTTACTTCACCGAGGACCAAACAGGCTGTTCTGGGTTACTTAAGTTATATTTAGTGGTTTGCTTACAGTATTGTACATCAAACCAAGACTCTCAATCATACCAGGCCAGAGATCTATCACTGACCTGCATGGTATGTACCATGAGCTCCATGCTAGGTACCATAGTTTTTTGTTGTTGTTGTTTGTTTGTTTTTGTAAACATTCCATAAAAGATGGGCATAGCAGTACACATATATAGTTCCTTCTACTTGGAAAACTGAGGTTAGAAGAATAACTTGAGCTAAAGCATTTAAGGCCAACTTGAGCAACACAGACAGACCCCCACCTCAACAGGAGAAGGGGGAGGAGGAGAAGGGAAACAAAAGGAAGAAAGAAAAGAAGGAAAAAAGAAGGGAAGGGGGAAAGGGATGGAATATTTTCTAAAACTCACCATAGATAGTCATGTCATTAGATTGATGCTTCTATAAACATTCATTGCATTTCCATAGACACCAGGCCCGTCTGCGTTCCAAAGAGTTTTAAGCTCTTTGAGGATGGCAGTGACTTGCTTGCCTCCCTAACACTAGAACTACCACAACATCCAGCACGCATAATATTGTACATTAATATTGACTAAACAGGATGGATTGTGAAGAAATTAAATGATTGGGTCATTTTATTGCATCTTCCAAACCCTAAGCCTGCAATCTCTTCATGACATCCGATTAGCTTTGCCTCACCAAATGTCTACAGTCTTCATTCTAGACAGGTAAGAAAATCGTAGCTTATATCTGATCACATGGATCACCATATCAGATCCAGTGTTGACTCTTACAAACAGAACAAGGAAGCGTTTTGAGCAAAAGAAATCTCTTTACCTCTGGCAGGAAGAAAAATTAAAAGGAAATATATTTATATTGAGGACAGAGTTTGGTAGCAAAAGCCACATGAGACATGTATACAGGTGCCCTAACAGTTTTCCTTCCGAAATATCAGTTCAGTGGTATGGGGAGGTGGGGGGAAGCTTGGTTCTTTTTCTTAATTCAAAGGCAGTGGTTACGATCACTCGCAGGGTTAATGAAGGCTGTTGAAACTGAATTTCCGTTGGTGGTTAATTCACTGCCTTCCCCAGGTTCCTTTTAGACACCTGTCTGACATAGTATGCCCCTAGTATTTGCAAATTCATTACTATCTCGGAGGAACCATCTCCTTAGAGAGACACAGGTACGTTTCGAAAAGAACAGATTCTTGGTCTCTGGCTTTAGAGTCTTGTGGTATTTCAAATGTATATATGTGTGTGAGCCATGCCTGCCTGGGAACACAACTTGTTGAATGAATAAATTCACAGTGCTCAGAGGTATGGGAAATCCAGGAAGTGGATGCAGTCAGACGCTATGGCAGTGTCTTCTGCATGTGAGTAATCCGTGGATTTTCCTTAGGATTTCACATTTATGAAGTCATGACATTCTTGCTAGCAGAAATTTTGCCCTAAACCTCAAGGCTAGGTGACTTTACAAGCGGTACTCAGGAGGCCCAACATCAAGCAGAAGGATTTTGTTTGTGCTCTGTCACTTGTTCCCAAGTGACAGTTCCTTCCAATTTCACAAGTTTTCAGTGGGACTAAATGATTGGTAGGGGTCCCATACTAGTCTTAAGATATAATAGGTTTTAGAGGCAAGAAAAATATCTAGATTTAAATCATTGCATTTTGATGAAGGCGAGACTTTCAGGGAATGTGCTAAGCTAATGGCAATGTAACTGGGGCAGGTAAGTGTGGCAAAGCTCATTGCTACCCTTTCCTTTAAAGCCTCCTCTCTCCTACCCCTTATCAATCCACCCAGGCCTTTTTTTGTCACCTCTTACAAAGACCCTTCTTGTCTTCCTATGTTAACTATGACAACCAGATCCCAACTCCTCTTACCAATACCTTCCAATGACACTTAATCCAATGTTTGGAGTTCTATAGAGAATGGAAGTCAGGGACATGGACATGATTTTATGCTGATGGGAATCACCTCTTCAGAAACTGGTAATTTCCCAGCCTTCTTGTGAATCTTAGTCTCAAGCCAGATTCTTGGTTTCTATTCTGCTTGATCTGCCATAGGGTAGGGGAGCAGTGCTGCTTCTGGGTTATAATACATTCACAGACAACCCATACTCCACAAGCCATCAGTCCTTCACGCTCACAGGGTCTGAGAGAACTCACTCATGGTTGTTACAGACAGTGAGTGGTGAAGGGATCCTGAGCTTCAAAAGAGCAGCCACAGTGAAGACAGCACGTTCACTTCCAGGGAGAGCATTTTAGATATTTTGTGGTCTTAGCTTAAGTGTGCATTTGAGGAAGCCCAGGAAAGGAATCTGGGAAGGAATCCTGGTGGAATACCAAGAGAGGACCCATTCATAAGTCAGACATGACTATACACATCTTTGAGCCCTCTGGAGACATTTTCAGATGAGGTATTGGACAAGAATCAGCACTAAGTCACAGCAGTTTATCAGACAATGCAAAAATCTCCAATTCCTAACCCCATGGGTTTGGCCTTTAAATGGGAACTAAGATCTGTTGGGTAGTCAGGAAAGAATTTCACTGGCAAGTCCCTATTACTCATTGTCCTGGACTAAGATACAAATAAATACTGTAAGGCTTTTCTGTAAGGAAGGAAACATGTTCCTCTAGTGCTGCTTTTGAAGGACTTCATTTTCTATCTCTAGAAGCACTGCTCTCCATCAGGATTCCTCCTCCTCTTCCTCCCTCCCTCCCTCTGTCCTCCTCTGTCCTCCCCTTCTTCCTCCTCCTGTCTTCCTCCTCTAGTTATGGAGCCCAGCTGGCCTCCGACTCAATCTTCCTGCTTCAGCTTCCTAAGTGTATTCCCTGTTGGATAGTATCCTTTTAATGCCAGGTTTTAGATTTATCTTTATCCAATGTCCTAGCATAAGATGTTAATATAGTCATTGTCAAAAGAAATAACTTTTAGTACATTTCATTGTTAGGCTCCTACTTATTACAGTTACCATTCTTGTTTTTGTTGTCATTATTATTAATTGCTCTTCCTACTGACAATTGCCAGGACCACAGTGTCTTCTCTGAACATTCTTATATTCTAGTGTCTTCTGCTGCTTCCGGTCCATCTATCATAGGCAGCTATTGTTACCCACTTGAACTGGTAGGAGACTATCCTACCAAGAAATAGTGTCTAGGTTATGTAATCAAACCTATACACTTTGAGCTTGGATGGTCTGAATATTTATCTCTCTAAAAATGCAAACTTAACTTTATTGCAAAGAACCAATTTCTAAAGTATATAACTTTGCTTTCTCTATACACAAATAACGTTTACTCTCCCTGCACATAGCACTATGATTATTATCTTTAAGCGCAGGGATTATGTCTAAATCTCTACTTCTTTTGACTCCATTTTCATTGCATTAATAGAAATGAATTGTGTACCACAACATTATAATATGGAAATGATAACAGGAATGTTGGGTCCATGGGCTGTGCTTTGCACTTAGTATTTAGGTTAAGCCACTGCCCTGAAAGGTGAAAGGCAAAGATGATTCTCACCTTAGGCAAAAAGGTCATAGCTCAGGAAGGTTGTCATTGCTCAAGACTCACCTTTGGAGGGAGAATGCCCACGAGACCAGTTTGTGCTATTCTTCCATCTATGCTCTTTATTCAACAATACACTGCTTTGAAGTAGAGATTGCATTGGTCGCCAGGAATAACACGTGGTCCCTCCGAGCCCAACATCTGCTTCTGAGGTTTGCCAAAACAAAGTGCTGTGCCACCAAAGCCAGAGAAGGCACAGTCAAGGTAGAATGTGATGAGGAGTCCTGACTTTGGATTGGGTGCAATCACGTTCGACATTCAAATTTCTGTTACCAACACCTATCAAGGCCAGCCTCAGAAAAGAAAGCTGAAGAATTGAAAGACTGTGGCACAGAAGCTGTCTGTTTGCTTGACCCTTTCACCACCAACCCCAAGAACTCTCCCAGTATTCTGTTCCTGGGTAATAAGCCATCTAATTGACCATGTGGCTGAAAACACCATGATTTTGTAGTTCTGGTTTCAAGGAGCTTGTCTCTGTTCAATCCCCTGATTAGGAAACTATATTTCTCAAGTCCCATTGTGACTTTTCCCCTTTTTTTTTTTTTGAGGGTTTCTCTGTGTCCATTGTGTCCTTAATAGACAGTAGCTGAAGACTTGACTAGAGGTAAGGCCGTGCCTTTGTATGTCTGTCCCCGCCTTCTTTGTGTTTCTAGTGTTCTTCCTCTCCCATCCTCTTGACTTCATGTTCTTCCTCATCCTTTTTCCTTCACCCTTCCCATTTCCCATCTTTTCTTCCCTTTCCTTCCCTCTTCTCCCTCTTCCTCTTTTCTTCTCTTGCCATGAAAGCTTCCAAAGGAGGGAAGCAACCAAGCTACCCAGCTGTGTAGGCTTAGAGTTTTTAAACCTACTTTTAATAAGAGTTCTCAAACACTCTGACACTTCCCCACTTCTGGTTTATCCTCCAAAGGTAGGGGAGAAAAAAGAATAAATAGTACAAGGCTATGGGGACCTGTTTAGAAGTAAATCTTTGGGGGGGGGCGATATCAATCTCTGTCAAGATACCAACAATTCAGTTTGGTAATGTCGGGATAGCAAACATGAATCAGCACGACCTAGCAGAAACCATCAGGGCTCTGCTGAATTAGCAAAGGTCAGTTGGAGTGACAAGGACCAACTGGGACACCAGGAGAAGCTTTCTGCTGTGTCTCTTTCAACAAAGCAAGTGAAGATCAGAGAAGATGAAGACAGGAGATGAATGAAGCATTGCAAAGCCAGGTATGCGAGCATGCTGTCATTGTCTATTTACTCTCTCCAAATGTCACATGTCCTCCCATGGGTTTGCCTTAGCAAAACACCATGTGAGTCCGCATCAGCAAAACACATGAGTCTATATCATCTGAAATTTCCACTTCACACCCATGATGTCTATGAACCACAACAACCAGCATGGTATGATAAATTTAAGGATGCTGTAGTGACATTCCTAACCTGGCAATAATGCACAGCTTGGACTTAAAGCCCAGTCAGTAATAGAGAAACCATGCTTAGGACTGCAAAGCTTGGCAACCACTCAGTTAGTGAAGTCATGGATTTTAGAGGAGAACCTACAGCCATCACTCTAATAAGCCATCATAATTTATAGCTATAGTCTAAAGATATAATCTTATATTTACAGGTGAGTATAGTTCTCACCTTTTATCAAAGAAATTTCTATTTGGAACAGAGGGAGAACAGCACAGAAAGTCATGCAAACAAAATGCAGAGAGCAAGAGATTATGTGATGCCCATTCTCACTACATACTTTCTTAATACTACAGACTGTGCATATACACCTAATGCATGTAAATTAACTAGAGACAAGCATTGTTCACATACCTGTCATTTCAGTACCTCAGAGACAGAAGCAGATCTAAAGCTCAAAATTGTAGTCATCTCTATAGTAAATTTAGGGCCAGTCTGAGTTCTTGGGTTCAATGACACACACACACACACACACACACACACACACACACACACACACACACACACACACACACACATGGGGTAGGTTGTAGGGAGGAAAATAACAGTGTGGACTTGTTGGAACTTGATTGGTATTTATCATTGCTACTTAATTTTGCTTGCAATCTACAAAACAGTGCCTAAAAAAGTAAGATGATGACATTGTCATACTCTGATGGGCTTGCCTATCCATAGGACCATACACATGTGCCCATGTTGTCTCTGGTATTAGAACATATGCTCTCTGCTTTCAGGCTTGTTAAATTTTCGTGGGGACATTCTAAGTGCTTACTGCAAAAAAGATGCTTCTTCATGCCCAGGAATGAATATGCATGAGGAAGACCTGGCTGTCTCCCTGCTTACATCTTTTTATTCAATTCCATACTCCACATGGAGCTTGCTGGACAGTAGGAGGGAATGGTAAGGTCACCAGGCTGCAAATGGATACTTTAAGATGTTATTCTTAGAAGCAGGGCTTCAATGAGCACCCTCCTAATGCTGGTGACCTCCTGGTATGGTAACACCCATATTTTCACAGCAAGAAAGAGGTAGGCAACTCATAAGGGGTTAACTGGATCTGATCAGGATACCTTCAGCTTTCAAAACCAAGAGTGACCCTAGAAACATGATTTTCTTTGACCTGTTAAGCATCTTGCATTCTCTGGAGGCTGCAGACATTTCCAGCATGTGGGAGGCAGGCCACCCCAGTTCTCTCAGCACAGCAGTCCTTGCTCTGCATACTGGGCATGAATGCTCTGCTTCATTTCCCTTTAGCATGGAGCAACGCTGCATGGCCGATGACTCTAGGCTTGCATGTGGTATAACTTCTGCCCTTCCAAGAAACAGCAAAAGAGAATTAAGCAGCATCCCAGTGCTATCTTGCCAATGCTATGTACAGAAAATATTGTGACTACAATTACCATTTAAGAATTTTTCTCCTCCTTGGACTTTGTGTTTTATAAACCATACACTTGGCAACTAAGGAAGAACTAAGTAGCTTGGACTGATACCAGTAAACCAATGGTCAAAGAACCTGGTAATGCTGGGAGTGGTGGTGCTTGCCTATGATATCTCTAATCCTCCTGTTAAGAAGGAAGCTTGCACTGAGCTCAAGAGAAGTTTGGGGGCATAAAAACAAGGTTCTGCCTGGAAAATGGAAGAATAACGTAAAAAGGGAACTCTTGGAAATAAGGATTGCTTTGTCATGTATGATACACATCATAACCATTGGATCACTACCCTTCTTATTGTTGTTAATAAGTGATCAGAGAACTCAGAAAGAGCTTGCTTAGCATGCTTTCTTAAAGAACTCAGGACCAGCCCAGGGATGGCACCACCCACAATGGGCTGGACCCTCCCAAATCAATCAACAATGAAAGAAATCCTCTATGGGCTTGCCTACATCCTGATCTTGAAGAGGCATTTTTTTTTTCAGTTGGGATTCTCTCCTGTCACATGACTTTAGCTTGTACAGAGTTGATATAAAACTATTCAGCACAATAGGGTAGCTAGCTTTCATAGAGTTTAAAGATGTATTGAGGCCAGAAGGAATATAAGAGCCCATGGTGGGTGACAGAGCTCTGACGTGTTGTCTCCTAGACAAAGCATGCCTACTATATTCATGAACTCACCAACAACTGCACAAGACCTGCACAAGACGAAGCTAGTCAAACTCCAAACACAGATGGAGGAGGAGATCATGGGTCCTCCACCCCTACTTGTAAGAGCTATTGGCAGTTAATGGCTGCTGAGGGAAAGGGAATCATTTCTCATAGGTTGTCCACACTTCTAGTAAATTATCACACAACTACAATCATGCAAAAAATCTTACTTAAACTGTGAACCATTAAAAAGATACTAATGTTAGAAGGACTTGTTTGTTTACAGCAACAGAGGTCACCAGACACCCCATTCTCGAGAGGAGTAGGGCCATCTGATTGACATTGAGGAGCTCCCTATGAGAACTGATATGGTGGATTGATGAAATGATGATATATGGGGAGGAGGAAACAGAGGCTGAAAGTACCTTTGACCAGGAGAAAGTACATTAAAGATTTGCAGTGAATCACAGATCCAGCTTGCTATGCCAAACATAGTTCTGTGGTGATTTATTGATTCTTTATTCCCACCAAGATAGTTAGCTACTATGAGTAGCTCAGGCTGGAGCTGTAACCAAGGAGGTGCGTCTGGGATAGCCAGGGCAAGATTTTAGGACAAATATAATTTTAAAAAGTTAGTAGTACCTTTGTTAATTCTTTTGAGAATTTGGAACATTGTAATCTGATCATATTTACCCCTGACTCCTCCCAAATCCAACTCTACCTCATGACTCTCTTCCAACAGCGTATTCTCTTTATGATTTTTCATAACCTAGAGTCTCATTTGTGCTGCCCATACACTCATGGTATGTGACAAAGAGTTCTCAACTGGAAAGAGCTGGTGATGTGAGATAGTCGCAGGAAGGTTTGGGAGGGAAGGACTATGCCTCTATCTATGCTTCCTTCTATACCAAAAGGAAATTCTGAATCCTGGATTGGGTAGATCCTTGAGCACAGCAATAATAAAGTCTTGTGACCTATGATTCTCATGTTCCATACTTCTAAATGATACTGGAGTCAATAATTCTTTGGACAATATAACATAAACATCTTTAAAAATATTTTTTATCAATTTTCTGAGAATGTTATACAATGTATTTTGATCATATATACCTTCAACGTTTCTCCCCCTAACTCTTTACGGATCTATCCTCACCTCTGACTTTGATATTAACTCCTTTTATTTCCACAGCAGATTCCTGTAGACTAATGAGATCACTTATTTGCCTCAAAGATTGATGTTGATTACCACTGTGAGATTACTGGCTGGAGGATGACTTTGATCCTCAAAATGGCCTGAATTAATGCTCCCCTGAGATATAAGTCTTGTAATTAAAAAAAAAGTCAGCTAAACATAGCATCAAACTTCCTTCTAAATATCTATGCTAGATGCCATAGACAAAAGCACTCTTGCTCTAAAAGCTATTCTTGGTTTTAATCAGAGAAGCCTTTCTTTGAAATGAATGACCATGAATACAGACTTATGGTTGCCTAAGATGCCAAGAATAAATGACAGCTGAGAACTGAGTCCTAAACAAGACATTTACACGTCCACTAAGGCTCTGGAAAAAGTGTAGAAGAAGAGTCAGGAATCTTGTGCTTACTGGGACACAGAGTGAAAGGCTGCAAGATGCCATTCTTTAGAGTCCACAGAAACACTGAAATAATGAATTCACAACTGTAGTGAACTTTACTGGGCTGCCCAGAAGACTGGCGCTGTCAATAGCCAGTCATGGATCTGGTAGAGACTCACTGCTGAGTCTTTGGCTAGTGATAGATTCTTGGGAGGGAGAGACACTGTCTTCAGTTACACATCCATGACTGCATCCATCGGGCTCAACGATAGCTTCAAACCCATGATCTAAGATGGGCCTAGTTCGATTTTGTGGGTCACAAAACAAAATTGATAGACATGAATATGAGAAAGAGATTTTCCAGAGAGCGAGCTGGTAGAAAAGTGTGGTAGGGAAAAGAGAGAGGGTGGGGGTGAGAATGGTCAGTTTGCAAAGTGTGTGAGTGAAATTTTCAAAGAACAAATTTCATTAACAGAAAAGTTCAGTTTCAAATCTCCGGCTAACAAAATAATTAAGTTTGAATCATTAGCACATTTCTAACGAGAGTAGTAACTTTTATATTAAAGGAAGATAGTTGAGAATCTTAAGAAGTCATTAAATGGATCTGAACCTCAAATGTTCATAGAAAGCAAAGCTTTCACCACAGAAGAAAGAAGGGAAGAAAGGAAGGATGCAGAGAGAGAGAGAGAAGTATAGGTTAGAATGATAGAGGGGAGGGAAGAAGGAAGGAAGGAAAGGAAAAAACGGTAGAATGGAAAGAAGAGGAAGAAGGGAAGGAGGAGGAGGAAGAGAAAGGTAGCGCGTGCATATGGTTTAGCTCGGCATTTTCCCCGCAATGTGGTAACACTGAAGTCTGTATCAAGACATTTGAATCTAAGCCAGGGCTTACCTGTAGGAAATGGTTGGTGTGGAGGAGTTGACCAATGGCACCCAGTTCTTGCTCAGTTTTCCTTGACATCAATAGAAGATTGTCTTGTCTAAGTTAAAAGACAGTCTCCTCCTTTGCCTACCACCTCCTCCTCCTCCCCCTCCTCCCCTCCCCTCCCCCCCCCCCCTCCTCCCTCCTCCTCCTCCTCCTCCTCCTCCTCCTCCTCCTCCTCCTCCTCCTCCTCCTCCTCCTCCTCCCAGCTAGCAAGCATTTGCTTTATCCTCTAACATGCTGGTTTGGGCACTTCCCTTCCCCTTTGCATGAAGAAGGTTCTTCAGTGGCCTTTCTTCTTAGGACTCGTTTTTTCTCGGATTTCCTTAGCTCCTTTCTATCCTTTTCTCTTGGCTGGGGAAAGTGGCTGTCTAATACACACATTGTTGCCTTCACCCTTCTTTCTGGTTTTATTCTTATCCAGACAAAATATCTCATTCGTAGAGGAGATGTTTAAACAAGACGACATGGTTTCAACTGTCCCTCCCTTGCACATCTACAATTCTTACAGATGCCTGGACTCTTGGAAACAAAACACAGTTTCTGAGCTGTGAGGCACTTTTCAGTGTGGTTACAAAGGGAAACCTACCCAATTGTGTCCTGCTGAGGAGACATCTGGGTTTAGCGCAGGCAGCAGCTCCCAGGAAAAGATTTCGTTTGAAAATTGTCTACAAGTATCCAAGCAGTACTCAAGCCCCAGCTGGCTAAGACAGCCTAGTGACTAAGAGGTTGGCTTGGAAACCAGAAGACTGGGGTCACGTCCTTCCCTGTCACTTGTCAGGGATTGACCCTCTGGCTTGTCTCTCAGCCTCTCTAATTCTGGATTTTCTAGACTGAAATAGCAAGAGTAGTACCTACTTAATGGGGCTGTTTTGAAGTCTCGGTTAGACTACATGACTTCCATGAGGCAGTTATGTCTTGTAAAACATGTTCAATGCTACGACAATTGGTTAACCTTGTGTCTGGGACCTCTAGGCCTTTGTTACTGGGCTAAAGTTCCAGGGTCTTGCGTATTCTCACTTTCCAACATCATCAGTCTTCCTTCTGCTGTCCTATGTGTGTTACTTGCTTTCTCTTTGTCAATCTGTTAATATGCTCTCCCTCTCTCCTTCCCCTGCCCTGTAACTTCCACTCTCCTAAGAATGGCAGACCTGATTTCCATCTGTTCTTTCCAATTCTCTCCACGTTTCACGTTCAGCCTGTTGGACCAGCCTTTATTCCAGCCCCAGATGCACTCTGCTTCGCCATGCATTGCTTCATCCCAGCTGACACGTCTAGTTCTGGGTGTTGGCTCTTCCCCACCTTAGCCTATGCTGTCACACTGTGTTCCGTGATGTCTGAGTCATTGTGTGACCTTCTCTCTTCTCTGAATCTTTAATCATTTGGTCAAATCCATTTGATGGCTCTTCTGCCTTACATTAGTTATGTCCCATTTCTTTTCTGAGGAGTTATATATTTCTTAAAGCACATACTTAAAGCAGTTAAACTTCAGAATTAGGCATAGACTTAAAGCAAAATTCTGTGCTCCCTAAATGATTTAAATTGTATAGACATTAGCAATCACAATACATATTAATACCTTTGTCTTAAGACCAATACACATTGTGGGCCAACATAGTGTCTCAGTTATGAATCAAGGACCATTTTTTTTCCTTGTCAGCTTTCAGTGTGATGTAATGAATTCATTCATAGAATTGTGATATACCAAAGCCAAGGTTGTAAGCCTTCTCCCTCCTGAAACAATCATACTTTGGATTTCTATGACTAAAACTAAGCTAAACCACAGATGCTAAGGGCATGAAGCATGAGTGATTCAAGACTTGAGAAATGCAGTGAAGTGAACGGAAGCCAGAAGAAAAGGCCATTGATAAGCCGCTTAGCTGTGTCGAACTTTGTACAGGTTGTGTATGAGAATTCTGGGCTAAGGCCCATTTTTTTTTTCTCCTATGGAAGACAAGTAAAGGTGTGGAAATAAATTATAGCAAAGAACATAAAAGATTGTGCTAAAGCCAGACATTAGTGGTGAATGATAGAAACTACTCACAAGTGTTGCTGGTAGAGAAGTCACAACTTAGCTACTACAAGGGAAGAATCTGCAGTGTTCAGCTGTGCAGTAGCTCACGGAATTATTCCTCAGGGGCACAGCAGGGAAAATGCAGCCCACTTTCTACTTTCTTTGATCTTATCACAGTTTTCTTATAATTTACCCAGTATTTGAAGATTGAATTTTTTTTTTTTTACATGAGATAGATGTAACTGGTCTGGCTTTTAGGAGTGAGGGGTACATTTAGAAATCCTTTAACTTCTGTGTTAACTGTTCAGCCACCACAGATGTAAGGCATATGTGGCTTTAGACTGTTAAATATGACTAATTAACTTGCCTTACTGACAGCATTAATCCCAAAGATGAATTTTCAGTTATTTTACAATAATAACTTCTACCAATCAATCAATAAAGGAGCCTATGGCCACCTCAACTTTACGATGACTAAGTACAGAACATGTGGGGAGCTGAAGAAGTCCTGAGTGGGAATGTCTTCTTGACAAGGACCAGTGTCTCAGACCCTTGGAAACTGGCAAAGCCTTCCTTTAGTGGAGGCTCACAGGCCTGGCTGGTCCAACTACAGGTGTTTGCAAAGGATTGATCAGTGTGTGCAAAAACTATCAGGGCAGCTTCCTCCTGAATGGTAACTGAAGGCTGCTCCCCTCCAGAGCCCTTGTACTGAAGCCAGCGATCTGCCTTCTGGTGCTGTATATAGTGAAAGTTCTCAGACGCCAAGTTGGTGCCTAGTTAGTGCCACTCCATCAGAGCAAGCATGGCCTGCATGACCCAGCTTTTCCTTATGTGTCTGTCCTTTCTTCACTGTCTTGTCACCTCAGTCAAGTTTCCAGGATCAAGCAGTACAGGACATAGAAGGGAAATACGGAGACATAAGAGAGGTTATTGAGATGAATTGAGTTACAGGGTCTCAGAGCAGGCCAATGCAGAAGTCCCATTTCATGTATTTCTTGGTTTGGCTGGGGGAGGGGTTCTCAATTTTCCTCTAAGAATGCTATTTTTACTGGACTGTTGGGCCAAAGTCATGGCATAAACCATGTTTGGAACCAGTTACCTCAAATAAAAGGTCAATTTGCTCGAGTTTCCATGATGAGGAAGGGCTGAGTAACAACACATAGTCTTTGTGTGTGTGTGTGTGTGTGTGTGTGTGTGTGTGTGTGTGTGTGTGTGTGTGTGTTGGTTCATACTAAAATTGGCCGCTGTGGGTTTTAGTTTTAATAAATGACATTATTTTAATCCTATACAGTAATGAGGACAATATGTTTTCCAATGGATTCCTGGTAGAGCTAATAGAGAATGTGTTTTAATAATTCTTTATGACCTCTGAGTTCCAATTTCCGAAAAGAAAATGCAAAAGCCGTAAGTATCCCTACTGTGTAACAGAAAGGAGAGGGCAGTGTGACAAAGAATTTTAATTAATATCATATCAGACATATCATTCATTCTAGAAGACAGAGTCCTGGAATGCTGTGACCAAGAAATACTTAAAAGGGAAGAAGACCAGACAGGTGTTCCATACTGTAATTCCAACACTTGGGAGGCTAACCATGAGTGAGGCGTTTCTGGAGCCTCAAAACAGAACAGAATGTCAAAGTGTAGAGAAAGCAGATGGCAAAATGTGAGAGGCTCCTATGGACAGGTGGTCCTAATGAGGATGCCAAGCCTGAAAGACATTGTGGTTTCTTTCTGGAAGGTTTGGAAGGGATAACCAGAGTCACTAGGAACCAGACTGTCCTTACTAAGAAAAAGAGAAGGCACTTTAGACCATTCACTTCAAGATCCGTTCTACTCCAAATTCCCTTACTAAAAGTGAATCAGTTTACCGCAAGAGTCAGACTTCTGTCTACTCTCTCAGGCCAGTTTCTGCTGCCAGCTTGCTTTTTGTAGGGAAGTCTGATCTTGCAGAATGTAGAACCATATTGGGGTTGCATGAAGACTTTACTAATCCTTTTCAAGGGCAACATGCCTGATAACCTAGTTACCTTCTACTAGGCCCCACCTCTTAAAGGTCCCCACACCGCTCTACATCACCAGACTGGGGCTCAGTGCGTTCTAGCATTGGAGACTTTCAAGGACACAGTCAAACCGTTTTGAAACCATGGTGCTCACTACTGTGTTGGCAAGGCTTCAGCGTGCTCCCACAGTCTACCTGCTCGTCAGAAATGCCTTCAGTGAAGTGGAAAATCCTTTAATTCTATTGTTGGAAATTAAAGGGAGATGCCTGATTGAGATCATATTTTGACATTCCACACTGAATTAAAATGAACCTGTGAATAAACAAATGAATGAACTAATTCTCTGACATAATTGATGTCTGTTTTTTTTTTTTTTTTTCTTCTTCCTGTTTTGACCTCAGTGGTAGTTAAGCCAAGGTAGAAGAAGAATAAAAAGGGATTCACAGCTATGAGTCTGGAAAACCACATAGTAGCATGACTGCTTTTTATCAATGTGAGATTGTGGGGAAGGCCATTTCTGCCTTGCTGTATACATGTAGAGACCATAGCTCAGAATGGGAAGTTCTCCACGGCACTATAATGCCCGCACTCACCAGGCTCTGGCAAACATTGCTTCATGCAGCTAATCCACTATAGAGGGTTTCACTCCCGTAGGATTCATTACTAAATCTCCCAGTGCATGTGAGTTCCTCTATTCTATTGTCTTCAGGGCTTCTTTCTCTACAAGGCAGTGAACTGCTATGTAATTTGAGCAAGTGAATAATATGGACAGTTAACATCAGCGAACATCCAGAGCAGTGAGTTACAGTGAACTTGGGACCATGGTCTGTAGACTTGGGTCTGTAGAGTTTCAATACACCCATAGTTCCCTGTGTGTCACTGCGTAAGATGTCATTTGCTTAGTTGTTTTGTGTGTACCTATGTTTGTGCATCTGTGAATGTGCGTGCACATGTATACGGTTGTGATCCAAGAAAAATCTGTATTCTTTCTCTCAGTTTTACACAAATGTGTTGGCCCACTTGGCTGTGCACCTCTTTGAATTCTGAACTGTTTAGCTCGGTGGCTCTTAACCTTTCTAATGCTGTGATGCTGTGATCCTTTAATATGGTTCTTCATGGTGTGGTGACCCCCAACCATAAAATTACTTTGTTGTTACTTCACAGCTGTAATCTTGCTACTGTTTGAGCCATAGTGTAAGGATCTGTTATACTGGATATCTGATATGTGACCATCCCCCCACCCCCGAGAGGGGTCACGACCCACAGGTAGCAAACCACTGGTTTAAGTTGTCATTCACACTAGCATTGACTCCATTATGTTTCATTTACACTTCGTCTGCCTTTTCCCCATGGCTACATGACAGTCCTTGTTCTACATGACAAGGCAATATTAGTGGTAATGATATCTTTCAGTTTAGCTTCATTGCGAAAGAGTCTGGTCAGTTATTCACAGTTACATGATGGAACTAAAAATGACCAGGATTTACGCATCAAAGGTAAGTACAGAATTTTGGGAAATGTGTCTGTCTGTCTTCCTTTCTTATTCTTTTTCTTTTGTGTTTACATTTGTAAATATGTTATGAAAGGGGACAATATGAGCTTCATAATTATTTGGTTAGTCGTAACCACAAAAGATAGAGCGAATGGGTTCCACCTTAATTCTAAAATCTCTATCAGCCTCGGACTGGAGCGTGACACTGTGGCTAGCATTGGTGCCCATGTCACCTTGCCTTTGAATGCAGCAGATTGCTAACTTTGATGCTAAGACTCATTTTCCTCTCATTTTCTGACGCCCATCCTTACTCAAAGATGATTCTGTTGAGCTTGGATTTTGTCCATTTCTATTTCCCTCCCATGTTTGTCCCCTCTCCATAGTCTCCCATGGTGTGTGTGTGTGTTTCCAGAGACAACAAGGATTAACAAAGATCCCACAACCTGCTTCCAATCTGTATGGTAAACACTGGTGACTTTTCTGAGCTAGCAAGTAAACCACAGGGTATTTGTCATGGTGTTTTAAGGAAGTCTTAATTTTCAAACCGACACACACCTATTCATATGTCCTATGGGGAAAATGTACCCAGGATAATCCAATGAATGGTGTGGAGTTATAAGCAAGGTGTGCGGTACTTTTTGTGAATCATATGATTTATGAATTCATATCAGTGGGATGATGTGGACAATATTATAAACACGAGTAAACCAAATCGCCACTGGAGGACCTTCACATTTGAGGTCATGGCCCAAGGGTCACTGGAGAACTTTCAAATACAAGGTCTCCTAAGGTCTATTAGAGGACCTCTGATTTAGCTAAAGATGAAGCTTTTGGTGGTATAAATCAAAATATGAGGGTCACAAGATTATGAGAGTGAACTTTATTCTAGATCATGGGATCTTGGAGGTTGTTTGAGAAGTCTTTCATACCTGACCCATGGCTTTATGAAGTGATTTGATTCATTTTAATTCCTCTTTTCTTCCGGGCTGTACTGGAGACCAAACTCAGGGCTGTTAAACACTAAGAAAATACTCACTCTTTGCCAGTTACCTACATCTCAGTCATAGATCTGATAGGCTTTACACATCCTTAAAAATTCTCAAGGGTATTTTAAAGCTTGAAATTTACCATCTGAATTGCTCTCTATGTGTTTCTGTTCTGTTTCTTCATGTAAGGCAGGAAGTGTGTGTGTGTGTGTGTGTGTGTGTGTGTGTGTGTGTGTGTGTGTGGTGTGTCCCGATAGAACACAGAATCTTACAGCCTCTGCTTCCACTTTGCATAGGGAACTTCAGTGACTTTCCATCCCAGTAAGCCAGTTAGCATGTCAGGGGACATTGACAGCAAGTTCTGAGGAAGCCTTTGTTTTTACGTTGGCAGTTCCATTGTTGAGGAATGTTGATATCTGACTTATGGTCTGCAGATTCATTTCTCTAACGACAACAGCCTTAAAACACCAGGTAATGGAAAGAACGCAGTCGATGAAGAAAGAAATCAAACTACTGTCTAGATAAGCTAGATGATCTGAAATTAATTCATTTTTCTGTCTCTTGTTGACAAAATGTGGGATATATAGATGCAAAAGAAAAGCAAGAAAATTCATCTCATTTTTTTTCCATCGAAGGATAATGTCATTTAACCATTTTGTTGATTGTTTTTGACTCCTTAGCTTCTTTTATTGTTTAAATATAATGTTTTACATAAACATAGCAGCTTTTACTGAGAGATAGTCATCATCAGATTAATTACATTGGATAGGATCAAACTCATAGCCTTTTGAACATACAGGAAAGGATTATGGAAAATAAAATTCCTCTCCCCACATTAATCTCATAGGACCACAGATACGCAGAAACTTTTCAATTTTGAGCACCCTCTTAGGGAGCTATCACATAGGAATTTAAAGCTCTCTATAGCACATAAATTACACCAATATTAGCTTGGTTATTGCAGTAAGAATGTATTGACTGATCAGTCATCAAAACCGTGTGGACAGGTCCCTTCTGTTTTAGCTGAACAGCTGAGTTCAAATAGATAAAGAAATCTCTCTCTCTCTCTCATGTGTGTGTATGTGCACATGTATGTGATTGCATGTTTATGCATGTGTATGCCATGACACATGGGTGTTGGTGTTAAGTTCCAAGACTGATGCCAAATGTCCCCCTTAGTTACCCACTATGTTATGCACTGAGATAAGGTCTTTTGCTGATTCTGGAGCTAGTCTGCCTGGCTTGCTTGTTTCAGGAATTCCCATCTCTGCTTCCTGACCATTGAAATCATCCCCTCACCTCGCTTTTTATGTGAGCTCTGGGTATCTGAACTCTGTGGCAATTACTCGTGGGGCAAGTGCTTTTCTTTTGGCGCTATCTCCCCAGCCTGAAGAAACTTCAGTTGGACACAGCTCTGTCTGTAAAGTCCTTTCTGTATACATATGAGGACCACAGTTTACACTCCAGGACTCATGGTAAAAAGGAAATACAGCGAGACATGTTGGTGTAGTTGTCATCCTGTTGCCAGGGAGGCAGAGTCAAGAGGATCCCTGATGCTCAGTGGTCAGCGAGCCTAGTTGAATTAGCATGTTCCAGGAAAATGACAGACTTTGTGTAAAAAGAAGACAAAAACAAAAAAGTCATGATGTAATGACACTTGAGATTGATCTCTAGTCTGTGCTCCCATCCCAGAGTGCCTCCTGCATACACACACACACACACACACACACACACACACACAAAGGAAAGAGAGAAAAAACAAGGGAAAAAGGATAAAAACAAGAGAAAATAAAAAAAATAAAAATAAACAAACAAACGTCTGCAAAGCAACACAGTAAGTGATTAGCAGATTTAGGTCATCAGACCCTAGAGTCAATACCTCTTAAAAACTATGGTCAGCTGCTCTTTGGATCATTTCAAACCCTGTACTCTAAGGAAACATCCCATCTATTCCTAAATAGAAATATTTAGGGCTGGAGGGGAGCCCTGATGTACCATCACCCAAGTATATGCTTACGATGAGGGAAGTTCTTTATATTCAGTCTGCTTTATTTCATAAAAAGAGAAATAAATGTCTATAAATAAATAAACAAACATCAATCCATATGTTCTACTCCAAAACATAAATCAACTCATCCTTTTATCCTGTTCAGTTCTGCTCATCCAACCAGTCCTGGGACGGTCTCTACCTTTAACAGTGATTCTCAAGGCACTTTGACTTTTCCCCTCAGAAAATGCTAGCACAGGAAGGTCACCAGGTACACGCGGAGCTTCAGGATGCTGAGTCCAGTCTTCAAGAAGGAAGCTGCTCTCCAGTTAGTTTTGCTTCTGTGGACTCTTCCAGGCTTCAGAGAAAACAGGACAAGAGAAAGAAAGAGAAATTTCTCAAGTGTTTCCCCAACAATTTATTTAGAATATTTCCCCCCCTCAGGGACTGGTTTCTCGTCCAACATCTTTCCACTTTGCCACAGTTTCATCTTTTGCTTAATCCCTATATAAACAGGCGTTCCAAGTCCTATACATCTCAGAGCAGGTAATTATCTCTCTGACTCATCCCATTCACACTTACTGAGCATTATTCTGGGCAATGAAAATACCGATAAACAATCCGGCCCCAGTCCTAAGGGACAGCTGCATCTAATGGGAGAAGGAGGCAAGGGCAGAATTATACAGCAGCAGCAGCAACAGCGTCACAGTCACAGGATGATGCCCACCCACTGAGCTAAGTGTGGTGCTGAGGGATCCCAGAAGATGCACTCTCAGACATGGGAGACACCATAGGCTGCTTTCTATGGGTGAAAAAAAAAAATCCACCACACACATTTTGCTCAGCACGTGACTTCCACTTCTATTGAAATCTTTTCTCCTGAGCTCTGTAACCTCGACGACAATAGCATACATGCAAAGAGAAATGCAGAGGGGATTGAGACCCATGCTCCAGAAAAAGCAATTCGGTTTCTTTTGAAAAACGATGAAAAAGAAACGCATCCCTAAACTCAGCAGAACACATTTCATAAATAGGAACAGCCATCTTCAACCCTGGGTGATTCGGTATCAAAAAGAAACACAACTCCTACAAATTTCTGACACCGCAAGGAGGGAGAAGTTTGCCCCAGCTGGTATATCTTGACAGGTTCAAGTTGGAAAAAGAAAAAAACTAAAGAAAAAGCAACACAAAACGGAAAACACAGATACACCTCCCTTAGAGGTGTGATCCGGCACCCTTCTCCCTAGGCCACAGTGTAATTTCACACTGCTCGGAATGCATCCAACTTTAGTGAAGACTGTTTTCTGCAGGAAGTCAGTGGAAACTGCAATTCTGGAAACTTTCTCATTGCAGGAGAAGCAGTCCAGAGGGCTTCCGTGTAATGCCAGTGAACTGTAAAATTAGTTCCAAATGATGAATGCATTCTGTTACCCCCTATAAATGTTCAAGCCACAAAGTGTTCGAGTTGTGTCCTTCGTGACATTATGTATGCTTAGCGGGTTTCGACTGTCTTTTACCGAGCTTGGGTGTCCAGTCAAGCGAGAGAGCACTGGCTTTAATTTTTCAATCTTTACCTACTGTATTTGGGGGACGGTTTGCCTTGCCAGGGCTCAATTATTCTCTAGCATTATCCGCTCTTGATTCCTGCTCGCCTGAACATCATTGGAACGGGAAGCATTGGAAATTAACAAGTGTCACACAGGATTTAGGTCAGCAGAACTGGTCACACGGGCTGGATCCAGGAGAAATGGGTGTCAACTCTGGTTGGCTTCTCTGGGTGTTCTTGACTCTATCCCAGGTGTGCAATTGCACTTGGCAGTTTACGTGCTAGAGTTAGTCACCTAACCCTCACTCTGGCCTACTTAAATCCTTGTTCTCAACGTTAGGACTCCATTCAGTTAAGAATCGAGTGGGCAGATAAGCATTTGGGGAAACAGAGCCAGCAACAGAAGTGATTTAAGATGTCATGGGGGAAAGGGCAGAAGTGATCATGGACTTAGCTAGAGATGTGAATTGAAAAATAAGCTTTGAATAGTAGGTTAAATTGACGGTTGATGTGTCTTGAGAAAACGGTTTAGTTTGGGAGTAGAAAACAGGGAGCCATGACAAGGAGGTTATAACTAGGAAAGTTACAAGGTAAGAGAGAAGAAACTCAAGTAAAGTTAGTGCCTGGGGTTGGGTGGAGATGAGTGATTAAGCACTTGGCTGGTGTGCAGAAGGCCCAGGGTTCAAAACCCAGTACTGCAAAATCAACTAACTAAACAATCACCCAACCACCACTACTACCCACAGTCCTGCAAGCTTCCTCTGCTGGTGATATAGAAAAGCTATAGATAGAGCTGAGTGAAAGAGACTAAAAGGAAAATAGTCACTAACCCTTCTCTGGAGAAGAAAGGGCCTCATCACGGTATAGTCTGTAGAGATGGGAAAGAAAAAAAGCGAAACCATGGTGTGTTCGTTTGTTTTATGTCAACTTGACACAAGGTAGTGGGAAAAGACTACCAGGTGAGAAAATGCTTCAGTAAAATTGGCCTGTGGGCGAGCCTGTGGTGCACTTTCTTGATTAGTGATTGAGGTGGGAGGGCCTGGTCCACTGTGGGTGGTGCCACCCTGGGCAGGTGGTCATGGGGGTATAAGAAAGCACACTGAGCAAGCCATGAGCAGTAAGCATTCTCCCCGACCTCTGCTTCAGTTCTTGGTTCTAAGTTCCTGCCTTGAGCACTCCCCTTTCCTTTCTTTGATGATTGCCTGTGATGTGGAAATATCACAGATGAAATCAACCCTTCCCTCCCCACATTGCTTTTGGCCATGCTGTTTCCTGAGACAGAGTCTCTCACTTTCACAGAGCTCGATTAAGCTACTCCGGCTGGCTAATGTTCCAATAAGCCCTCCTGTCTCTACCTTCCAAGCACTAGGTCCATAAGCGGGCGATAGGCAGAGTGCATTCTGCGGTTGGCCTCAGGTCCTCTTGCTTGAACAGCACGTTACTTACCGTCCTGTCCACTTCGGAGTTTTTACTGTTTCTTCTCTTGCTGCTGTTTTCCCTAACTCTGGTCTTGCCTACAGCTGGTTTCATATACTAAACATCTGGAACTGACATGACTCAAAAAGCAAGTACTCCCCTGCCTGGAATGCCCCTGGCACGAAGACTCTGCTGCCTCTTACAAATTCCTTCAAGTCATAGCTGGCCCTGTAGAATCTCCCCGCCTCCATCTGCAGCAGTTCCCTCCCTCAAGGGCCAGGGAGCGTTCCCACCTGTTTCGTTCACGTGGCGCACAACAGGAGGACCTTGCTGTGCTCTTTTGAAGGCCCCTCTGAGCAGAGGTGAAATCTGGCCCAACTTTAAATGCTCACCCAGCCAAATGCTCTCCATGGGGTGGATACTTGCTGAATTGGGTTGCTGAAAGGATTGCCCAGTTCTGCTATGTGATCCATAGCAGGTTTTTGACCTCTTTCCGGTGAGTTTAGCTGTAATGGAGGGATGGACATCGTGACACATCATGGGGAGGATTTCAAGAGGTGACGTGAGGATCAACTAGCATATAGGAAGCATCCGATTAGTGTTTGTGGTTATTAAATAGACTGAAAGAATCGAGGGGCATTAGGTTTACTTAGCAGAAGAGCTTGGAGAGTGGGCACGATGTTCTGGGCAGAGATGAGCTGGTGCACCCTTGGGCTTTGAGGGAATGGTCAAGAAATGCCTTTTTGGCCGTTCCATTGGAGAATGTACTGGAATGAGAACTCAGGCTCTGCAAAGGACCGGAAGAGCTCACTAGGTGAGGTCGTAGTGTGTGCAAAAGTTTTGAGGGTAAAATGTGATTGATAGGAAACAAAAAGAGTGAAGATCAATAAAACACGCATTCTTAGGGATCAGTGGGATGGCTCAGTGGGTAAGGGTGCTTGTGGCCGGCTTAATGACATGAGTTCTGTTCTCGGTTCCCTGAGGTGGGGGGAGAGAACGGCCTCTTACATAGTGTTTTCCTCTGACCACCACACAACGGCTATGGTGTGAACTTCCTCTCCAAGGGATAAATAAATGAATGTAATAAATATTTTTTAAAAATGTCCTTGGAAAACACAGGCAAAGAAGAGCCATCTCCAACAGATGGTCCCTCAAGTTCCTTCCTATACATCCAACTGAAAGAATTCTTTTCATTCTCACGTTGTGACACTTTGACACTATTTAAAGCGATAGCTCTCTGAGGTCATGTGAAGGCAATTGACCACACGTCTGTCCCACCCAGATGGCCATGTTGTTCAACTCTACTCACAGGTTCCCTTCTTCTCTCTTGATACTAATTATAGTCCTCTGGAAAGCATGTCCTAGCTAACGGATCAGAGTCTCACTGAATTAAAGTGAAAATTTACAAAGACTGTATTTGAACCAACATGTGGAAGAGTAGTGTTTTCCCCCCAGGGCTCCAACTTGGAAATAAGCTCTGTTCATCTCGGGCTGTTAAGTAGAGCAGGTGTTACCCTGTCCATGTCACAGCTGAGGCCGCAGAGACAGCCATTTCCTCCAAAACAATCCAGGTGTAAATGTTTTACACTAGTAATTCACTGTTACCAGCTTGAATTCATAACTAAAATAGAGCAAGGCCATTAATGTTTTTGTCCCAGGTTTTATAATTTGATGATGACCACTCCTCACCACTCCACCCCCTACCCCTACCTCAGACCAAAAACCAACCCAAACCTTTTCAATGTTATTGTGACTTTGAAATACTGTCCTCTTTGGAATCTTCTTGGGATGTGTCACCATGTTCTAATTTGAAGACAGCTTGTGGTGAATTTGATATAAGTTTGAGAAAACGTAAAGATGTTGTCTGAGATGGTGTGTACTCTTAATCCGGGTACTAAAAAGACAGAGTCAGGAGGATGTCTATGAGTTTGAAAGTAGCCTGGTCTATACTGTGAGTTCCAGTCCAGCAAATGCTACATAATGAGACCCTACCTCCAAAAACAAACAAACAAACAAACAAACAAATCCAATCCCATAATAAAACCTTGAAGTGACATGAAATGTATACAGTCAAGGAAAATGATGTTAAATATACACACCACTGTGTTTTATCTTAGCCTTGTTTCCTGTACACAGTAACTGCAGTTCAGTCTTTATGCCCTTTTCAAAGATAATACACTAAAGCCCAGCCATTATTCTCCAGATGGATTGAAAACAAATATCATCTCATCCAACATAGATGTCATAAAAAAACAATCTCAGTATTGAATCATGTTTCTTGAGCAATTGCATGATCAGTCTTAGGAAGCCATAGATTCCATATCTGTAGACGTCACTAAATATAGGTTGAAAGTAGTCGAACAAACTGCAAACATGAAGAATTATTGTTGCTGTTGCTATTTCTTAATCAATCTATGTACATTTAGAACAGTTTGCAAGTTGGGTGTGGTGATATATGTCTGGAATTTGAGCACCTGGGAAGTTGAGACAGGAGAATCAAGAATTCAAGGCCAGCCTCGGCTAAAAAGGAAGTTGGAGGCTAACCTAGGCTATAGGAGACCCCGTAAAGCAACAAGAATAAAGAAGAAAGTGAAATTTGCACAACAATCCCAGTGCATTGGTCATCGTAAGATTTTGGAGAGGACTGAAATACATGGGAAGATATGAATATTTCAAACACAAATATTAGAGTCTTACACAGAGCACAGATCTCGGTGGCCACTCTACAAAGGTTCTTAAAGTTATACCGAGGAAGATCTGCGTTTGCCAAATTTACCACCCCTTGGAGAAACAATTTTCTTATGCCAACAGAGAAGTAGGAAAGAAGCTACGCTGAGGTTTTTTAGCCACTGGTCCAGCCTCCAAAGCAAAGGATGCGTTAGTCATCTTGAAGTGACCCATTCATGGAGAGCGGTAACAACTTTCCTTTCCCCAGTTTCTTTAAAGCTGAAGTCACTCAAGGTGGCACACTCCTGTAATCCTAACACTTGGGAAACAGACAGAGGGGATTGTGGAGTTTTGACCCTTTGGGCAATACAGGAGATACTGTTCAAACAACAACAACAAGAACAACAACAAGAACAACAACAACACCCAGAAAGTATTGAAGATGTAGTTCAGTGAAAGAGGATGAGGACCTTAATTAAGAAAAAGAAAAAAACAAAACAAAACGAAAACCACCAAACAATTAGGGCTACTCTTTTAGCTTTTTGGACTCAGCATTGAATCTTATATGACTAGAAACAGCTGCCCAAACTTACCACTTAAAAAACAGGTTATAGCAATTTCTACTCCTTGTGACAGGTATCTAATGTAAAAATTGGACTATTTTCTTACTTATTGGATATCATTACGTTGGTTTAACCCCCCCCATCAAACTTTGCACTCTAGATTTACTAGGAAAGTCCAAAAGTAATATAATAATAATAATAATAATAATAATAATAATAATAACAATAATAATAGTAATGGAGGCATGGTCACATTATCTGGGCTACTCGGGAGGCTGAGGTGGGAGGCTCACAATTCTAAGGTCTTCTCAATGGATAGTCCGAGTTCCAGGACAGGTTGGGAAAGCATTATAATTCTGGGCAGCTTAGAGAGACCTAGTCTCAAAACAGAGTGGGTGACTGTGCATAGAGTTCAGCGGTAGCTTGGCTGGCATGTGTGGGGCTCCAGGTTCAATCCCTGGTATGGAAAGTACCAACCCAATAGCGTTCCACACAGTCATGTCTACAGCGCACTCGATGTTAATAGGATCCCTAATGATCTCTAGGATTCCAGTTCTCCAGGTGAGCACTGCTCTGACATTCGCATGCTCATTTCTCTCTGTTCGAGTGCCAAGACGTTCCATCACCTAAACACTGTCCCGGGGCCAAACTTCCCACCTGGGAAGGAAAAGTACAGAGGCTTGATGTTGTCTTTATCTCCAGGAAAAGCCGTCCAGAAGTTCTAAAGCCAATAATCCACCCGACAGCCCCTCCCTCCCCAAAGTGTCCCTGCGCAGACACTCCCTGAATTAATAGGGAGGTAAAACAAAACCTTGTTTCGCAAGTGTGGCAATAACAGAACAGACGCTTCTGCATATAAGCAAAGAGCTTGTTGTTCAAGGAAGGGAACTGGACCTTCCTAAAAGAAAAGTGTCCAAAATCCCCCACCGGAACATACTTGCTTAGTAAATTAGTTTCCAAAATTGTCCATCAGGAGTAGATGTACACTTGATCTTCTCTGGCCAAATCACATCATGTTATGCAGGTTTCCATGCCTGTACTATGTACTGGTAGTGTGGAGGGAGAAAATATAGCTGCTGAATAGCTGGCGTTTGTATTAGGATTGCCTGGGCTTATAGCTGATTCCACAATTTGTTGTCCCATGATCTTGGACAAACTGCTGAATGTCTGTTGCTCAGGCAAAAAATGAAAAAAGAAATCCCTCCCTTTGAAATCTGCCTAGCTGAACATATATATCTGTACTGCTGTGATCCCCTTGTCTGAGATATTGGGTGATCAACTAGCGACCACAATGGAAATCAACTAATTGCTTCAAGAGACCTAACCAGAGGGTTCTGATGTAGGATGATGAACCATGAACACGTTATTTATGGAAGTTCGGAACCACATTTTGAATATCTACCAGACTAAAGCTTGTGAAAGGAACTCAATTCCTCTGATGATATGAAAGAGAAAAATACCAAATGAATGAGTCTGTTAGTCTAAGACAAAGTAAAGGGATTGCTAAGTGATTTTTAAGCAAATAATGTAAGGCAATGAAATAGTATATAATCACATGTTCCTTGAATATATAATATTTGTTGAATCCTTTATTCTGCTATATTTACATATTTTATAATTATATTTGAGCTATGTAATAAAAGTGAACTTTTGTGTATTTGTTGTATCTATATGTTAACATACTTTCAAAAACAGATATTCTAAAAAGAAAATCTGTATTTGATGATCAGTACTACCATTCCTGGAGTCAGTTCGAAAGCACAAGCAAATGATAGTTAAATTGTTATTGAATACAAACTGGGTCTCTGGAGATCTTTACTGTGCCTGAAGGGACCACTCTAAAGATACTATTGTTTAAATGATCAGGAACAAGAAGTTATCAGAGATGTTCTCCTCCAGATCTGTGCTAGTGTTGGCACTAGTACTAGAGGGCAGAACGCCATCTACTGAGGCTTGCTTTTTATTCTTGAATCTATCTCCTCATCGTGAAACGTTAATGATCATAATAAAGTTAATAAGATGTAACACTTTATAATCATTAATTAGTTAATCTGCAGAACATCTTTGTGAAGTAGGAAAAGGTCATTGCCCTGTTATTCTTTTTATTACTCATGGGATCTAGAGATAAAGCCGTTGAGTCGTAGGCTGTGGACTCCGCGGCATGAAGTCTTCAGCTTCCTGAGTGACTCAGGAGAAAACACATCCAAAGGTTGGAGTGCAGACTTTTGGATGAAGTGTTCCAGAACCTTTCAACATTCCGATTCTCTGGTTCTCTCTACCTCCGGGACCTGTGGATAGACAGATCTCGGAGTTTCTAGTCAAATCTCACAGCAAGAGCAAAATGCAAGCCACGATGAATACCTAACATGGCTTCTACGTACTATCGTCCTTCCGGCTTTAGGAACAATATCTACCTCCTTTCCTGTTCTTGACGGCAAAAAGGATGTGAACGACTTTGAATCCTTTGGAATCTTTCCAGAACTCACGGTCATCAAATACATTTATTTCGGATTCCTCTGTGTTTTGTGTTTCTAACTCATCTCACTCTGAGGAATTTTCCAGCTTGCTAGTGACGGCATGCGTCTGTGTGCTTGTAAATGCCTCGGAGGCTGAGGCAGAAGCTCGTGCTGAGCCCAGAAATTTGAGTCCTACCTGGATAATGTACTGAGACCCTTATCGCAGACAGACAGACAGACAGGCAGACAGACAGACAAGCAAGTTGTCTCCATTTTGTCTCTTGCATTTTGTAGCAAATGTAAGAATATTTGGCCCTCGGCAATGATAACATTAGTTAGTCTACTTAAATGCTACAAATTGTGTCTTCTCTATATTATTTTTAAGCAAAAAGTTCGAAGCAGCTTCTAGATTTCTAAAATCAAAACAAAATCATTTAGAAATAGAGTATTATGTTGAAGCCTCTATAGTCTGTCTTTTATTTAGACTTCTCTCAATGATTTATTTGTTCAATAAGTATATGCTACTCTTGGGATGAGATGATGTAACAAAATGAACAAAACAAATGGCAAATTAATTAATTAATTAATCTGTTTTTTTTTTTTTTCAAGTCAGGGTTTTTCTGTGTGTAGCCCTTTGGCTGTCCTGGAACTTGGTCTCTAGACCAGGCTGGCCTCGAACTCACAGAGATCTGCCAGCTTCTGCCTCCCAAGTGCTGCAGTTAAAGGAGAGTGCCACCACTGCTCAGTAGTTTCTAGTCATGATAGGAAAGCTAAGAAGTAGCTTGAGATGGAGCAGAGTGGTGATTAAAACTGGTCTCTGATTTATCACAGTCTAAGTTCAAATCTCCACTTTGCCGCACACCAGGCTCTTTTAAAGTTTATCCAATCTGTAAAACCTCTCTCTCGCATGCTGATTCTAGCGTGCTCAAATCCATCCTATATGTAAAGCAATTAATATAGTTTGAAGCATTAAACTATTGGTTAAGACTAGCTATTTCTTGGGCTGGAGAAATGGCTTAGTGGTTAAGAGCACTAACTAGTCTTCCAAGGTCCTTAGTTGAATTCCCAGCAACCACATGGTGGCTCACAACCACCTGTAACAGGATCTGATGCCCTCTTCTGGTGTGTCTGAAGACAGAAACAATGTACTCATAACATAAAAGAATAAATCTTTTTTTTAAAGGTAAAAAATAAAAAGACTAGCTATTTCTTTAAAGGGATTCCTTTGAGGCTAAATTTTATGTGGAAACAAATCTTTTTTGTTTTCTAATATTCAAGCCAGCATCTTCAGTTTTTCTTCTTGCCTATTTTTCTGTAACTGTGCCTCTTTAAACGGTCTATTCTATATTGATCAAACCATTCCTTAAGAATGATAGATGGCCCCTTCTCCCACTGGGAAGAACAATTTTCAGCATCTGTTGTCCACAGCACCTGAGGACAGGTGCTAGGTTGCTGAAATTTCCAGTAAACAACCAGTATACCAAATGCAAACTGCTCAGTTCCAAGCAAGCTTTGCATTGGCCCATGGACAAGTCTGCTTCCTAACTTTTGCCCGTGGAGAGCTTAAGAAACAGTTTGCTAGTAGCACAGGGATCCACTCTATAGAATCAGGGCCTCCTGTACCCTACCCCCTGGAAGCATTAGATGTTTGCCTCTTCTTCAATTCCTGATTCTGTCTTGCAGGCTGTCATATAAAGCCCTTGTCAGTAGGAACTGTGGCATTCATCTTGAACCCTTGTTGACCAGAAGGAATTTACCTATCATAGTACCTCTTGGGTTCCTGTTTGGATTGCAAAGACTCTCGAATGGTACAGTAACTCAACAGAAAGCAATCCTGAATCTCCCTACTGGACCATTTTCTATTGTCCTTACAGGAATAATGGAGATGACACAGGTGGTCAGGGGTGACCATCGCTACTATCCCAAATATCAAGTGGCATTCGAAGTGTGTTTTCGCCACACACTTTCACAAGTTCATCTCGAGTGCAGCCCCCTACTTAAAAGCAAACAGGTACTTTGGTAGACTTAGGAATACAGTCGTTCTGAGTTCCGTTATTCATGCAATGTATGTGACTGTTCTTTTGCCTAATAGCTTGTGTGTAACACGAAAAGGAAGCTTCCGTACAATCCTTGTTTTGTGAGGAGATGTAAATGATCAAAGCTAATTAAACATTTATTAAATCAAATCAAAATATTTACGCTGTGGTATTGAGTTAGAAAACAATAGAACCTCTAATGTGTGATAAGTTATTTTTATGATGTGTGTTCATATGCTTAGGTATGTACAGACAACTGTGTGCATAGTACACCGTTGAGATTATAATCTATGAATCCCGTACTCTAGAGCTGCGCCTTATAGAACAAAAGCCTAACTTTTATAGCTCTGTGACCTTTGGAAATTTATTCTGCTTTTACACTGGCTTCTTAATGTACAAAATGGGCATCTCGAAAGTGGTCAGAATCAAACGGGAAGCCTATGTCGAACACCTCATAATTAATTCTATATATTGTCAAAATGTGATAATATTTAATTATTTACATTTGATCATTTAATATTAATATTCAAACATTTAAAATTTAATAATTAGTAAGTTTGGAGTTGGAACTCTGATTTCCTACTTCAAGTGGAAACATCACACTCTGTCTGCAACTCACGTTTATTTTTTCTCTTTTGAGGTTTATTTTTAGGACTGGAGAGATGGCGCAGTAGTTAAGGGGTCTCTGCTCTTGCCGAGTTCAGTTCCCAGCACCCAATGCTAGGCAGCTTACAACTCCCTGTAATTCTAGTTCTGGGAGGTCTGACACCCTCTTGTGGACTCTGTGGGCACCTGCACTTGTGTGCACATGTCACCCCAACAACAGAACCTTCAACCTGTGATGAGTTATCTTTATAATGTGTGTTCATATGCCTAAGTATGTACAGAAAACAGTGTACTGTAGCACACAGGTCAGATTATAATCTAAGGAGCATAGACACCAGAGCTGCACCTTATAGATCTGAAGCCTGACTTTACCAGTTTATAGCTCTCTAAATACATAAAATTATACATGTGTACATTCATACATACATATAAACACATGTATACATACATACCTGCATGCATGTGTATACATACATACACATACATACATATCTAAATACAGACAGACATACAGACAGATATACTTACATACATACACAAGGACCTGAAGTGGGCATTAGCTAGAGTTACAAGCTATTGTACTGAGATTGGAACTCAGGTCCTTTGCTTTTACCCTTTGAGCCATCTCCCCAGCTCCCTCCCCCAGTAGTGTCTTGTTACTACTGTCTGTAACCTATTGATATCTATTAAATTATTACTGGCTTCTTGATCAGCTTTCTTAGGGATTTTAATGTTTTCAGGTGATTCTCACAGTTTTTTTTTTATTACCATTCTTAGCAATGATAATCTCATCTTTTTTTCCTAAAATTTACACTATTTATTCATTTTTCTTTTTATTATCTAGATTAGATCATAGCTGTGGCAGTTATACAACATAGCCCGCATATTCACAAATGTTTTCTGGTTCTCTTTGGGGGGAACTACGCTTTTCCTCCTCCTCTTCCTCCTCTTCCTCCTCCTCTCCCTCCTTCTTCTTTTCTTCCTTTTCTTCTTCCTCTTCTTCCTCCTCCTCTTCCTCCTCTTCCTCCTCCTCTTCCTCCTTCTCCTCTTCCTCTTGTTCCTCCTCCTCTCCCTCTTCCTCCTCCTCCTCTTCCTTCTTCTCCTCCTTTTTTTCCTCCTCTACCACCTCCTCCTTTATTTCTTTATTTCTAATGCCAGGGATCAAGCTCAGGGCCCTATGATGGGCAAGTGCTCTCCTCTGCCATGACATCAAAGCGAGTGGACCGCCGCAGTATATCATAAAATTAAAGTCCTCTGAGCACAGCAGACTCCGACTCTGTCTCAACCTTACATTTGCATCTAAGTCAGGTGAATCAAGTTTGTGATCTGCAGCAGAACAACCAATAGTTTCTCTGGTCACGGTTTAGGCAGCAAGAGTGCATTTGTTTTTGCCTATGTGGATGTTATGTGTGGTGTGCTTTGGTGTGTGTTTGCTTGTGCATGAATTCATGTGTGTGTGGGCTCATGTGCTGGAGCTTGGTGGCTGGTGTCTTCCTTGGCTTTGTGTCTTGAAGCAGAGTCTCTGGCTCCTTAGCAATTCCTTTTCCTGGCCCCATAGGACTGGGATTAAAGGAGTGCTGCTCTGTCTGCCTGCCTGGCTTTTGTGTGGGAACTTACAGTGGGGACTGTGTTTTTTTTGTTTTTTTGTTTTTTTTTGTTTTTTTTGAAAGACAGAGAGAAAGAGAGAGAGAGAGTGAGAGCGAGAGCACTTTAAAAAAAAATATATATATATATATTGTAGCTGTCTTCAGACACACCAGAAGAGGGCATCCGATCTCATTACAGATGGTTGTTAGCCACCATGTGGTTACTGGGATTTGAACTCAGGACCTTTGGAAGAGCAGTCAGTGCTCTTAACCACTGAGCCATCTCTCCAGCCCAGTGGGCTGTGGTTCTTATGCATGTTTGGCATGTGCTTTACCCACCAAGCCATCTTGACTAGAGGTGTTGCTTTTAAATAGCTTATTGGGTTTTTTGAATCACTAGTTATGTTTAAGAGGAATACTATGGAATTAAAAAAATTTCTTCTGTAAGTAGTTACAAAGTGAAATAGGAAATGAAGAGGTGAGAGAGCTGTATGTGATAGAAGTCTTGGTCTAAATCAGGAGCAGTGGAGAAAAGCCGTGGTGTGGACAGGATGGGGAACAGAGTGGATCTGCTCCATACTTGTGAGATATTATAGAATTAACTATAGAATTAATTTTGTGATGGGTCTGGGGGTCTTGGTGAATGTTCAGGTAAAGAGCTCACAGAAAAGAGAAAAATTTTTAAGATGTATTTCTCCACTCTGTCAGTTCTGGGGACTGAATGCTAAGTCAAGGTTCTACCATTGAGCCACACTGAACCACTTGCTAGATGGTGATACTACCACAGCTATTAATAGGTGAGCATGAAGAAGGAAGGAATAATTCATCCACAATGAAACAGTTTTAGATTGAGGTTTATGTGGAGAATAATTATAATAAATTGGACAAATTTGGTCTTTGATAGATTATTTGGTAAAATTTCTACAGGAAGCAAGCCACTGTTACTCTGTATTCAACAACTCTTTGGGGGAATATAATTTATTCTACTAGGATCTTTTGAACATTTGCTGAGGTAATATTTCAATATTGTTGAGCCTGTTCTGGAAAGATTAGTTTCAGCTCATAGATTAAATTGGTAGCAGCAGAATAAAGACCTCTGAGCATCGTTTTTCCTTTCTGTCATCACACCAGAGTAGGATATGGGAAGAAACTGGTACACAGTGGTAGCTTCACCAGGACCCTGTGTGTATCATAGGCTCCTGTGCAGGTTTCATTGTTCAGAGTAGTGATCTCAGTTGCCATTTTGTAAGACCCAAGAGCATCCCCCTCTTTCTTTGGGATGAAGTATGGTTTTTTAAATTCCTTTGGACGCAGCTTTTACAATTCACTTGGCTTAGATATACTGTCCTACATGGGATATACTTAGAAATGGAGCACTAGAGTATTTTCTCCATGTGGCTTGGGAATTACAAGATGCAGCTCATGAGGGGAGCAAGTGTTGATGTAAAAAACCTCACAACTTTGTCTCAGTGTAGAGCAGAAGAGAAGGCAAAGAACCGGAAATCTAATTCTGGGACAGCCAAAATCTTGGCGTGTTAGGTCATTTCTTTATTTTAAAAGTGAGACATGTTTCGTGCTCCCTGGCTACGTTGTTCAGCTGGTACTGAATGTGTGATCATGCGTGTAAATGGATCCAGAACTCCCAAAGTGATACAGAGGCACGTTGAAAGTTGTCATTGCTTCCTCCATAGATTCCTGTTTCCCCCCTCTCATTCTGGGCCAGGTTTAATGTGTATGGAGCTTTCAATGAAATGGCAATGGTGTGCAGAGAATCTTAATTGAATACAGAGCAAAGAATCAAGCAAAACATTACATAAAAATGTGACTTATAATAATTTTTGCAAGAATTCGGCTCCCTGTTTGTCAAGAATGAAATAAAATCTTAGCAAACATGAGAAAGACTAGCATATTTTCTACTAAGCTGCATTTACATTCACATTAATAATAATATGATCTTGAAGAATATGCATTGTATTATCAAGGGTGTAATCCCAACTATAATCCCCCACTTGAGAAGCTGAGGCAGAAGGATGGCTGTGAGTTCATGGCCAGCCTAAGCTATATAGCAAGTATGAAGCCAGCCAAGCCTACAGAGAAAGATTTTTGTCTCCTAAACACTACAAAATGAAATAAGACAAGAATAACAGAACAGCACAAGATAGCAAAAGAAAAACTAAGACAGTTAAAAGCACAGACCAAGTGAATCCTTTGCTTATGACCTATCAAAAAGAAATTTTGTGTCTTATATCATACCACTGATCATAAAGCCTTTAAGACCATGTATTTAGCAGAATTCAGATCTTCATGTTTATGTATCTTACAAATATTTAGTTTATCACTTGTAATTCTTCTACCCAGTGATAAAAATTGTTTGGCCTAAAATGGTCCCACCTTTGACTTTTCTACAATTCTTTTTCTTCTTTTTCTCCTCCTCCTCCTCCTCCTCTTCCTCTTCCTCCTCTTCTTCCTCTTCCTCTTCTTCCTCCTTCTTCTTCTTGTTCTTCTCATAAATTGTGGGTGTTTCCTTAACCATATTTTATAGAATATTATATAATATTTTATAATTTAAAAATACTTGTTAATATTGAGGACATTTTCTGATTATCCAGTATGAGGAATGTGCCTGTAAGAAATCACAGAGTGGAGTTAATTTGATTATTTAATCAAAGTTCTAATGCTGGACATTTCTAAATTTATACTATATGTGTGCAAATATATGTAGTTTGAATATTCATTTACATACACTACTCCTGGATGTCTCTGCAATGACGCTGTTCCTCGGATTGTGGACATTAACACACATGGCTCTGCTGGTGCCAAATGCTCAGGAGTTTCCCACTACTGCAGCCTTTCCTGAAACCTTCCCTTCTTCTCCCACTGCTCTCCACTGGAGACAAGGTGGCTTCAGAGAACTGGGAATAGGCAGGCATCTCTCACCTTTGAATCTTGGCTGGCATATTTAATTATTTCCTTAAAATGCTGACACATGGCCTCACTCTTCCTACACGGGTCCTTTCCAACACACAGCAGTGTAGGAAGTGTTTATAATATTTCTTTAAAAGTTCCGTGTCAACAGGAGATGAATTCTGATATGCGAATGCTGCTTGCTCTTTTAATTTGGATCTCTTAGACACAAATAAACTGAACATTGTTTTATTTAGAAGGAACCTTTTGTTCTTGTAGAACCCTCCTCTTTTTTCTTCTTCCTCCTCCTCTGCCTGCTACCGCTCTTCTTCCCATTCCTCTTCCCAGACTCTGATTATGTGCCTCATTCTGGTTTCATATTCGTGATCCTCCTGCCTCAGTCTCCTGAGTGCTAGGAATACAGGTGTTTATGTGTTTACTGTTATGCCCAAGTTATTAATTCTTAACATCATGCTCTAAAATTTCTTCTGGAATATTTCTTATTTGAAAAGTCCTTATATACTGAAATTTAACCCACTATTTATATATATTTATACATTTGTATTTATTCCATTGTATATTCATTTATTTTCTTTGTAGGCTATATTATATACTATACGTTTTAATCCCATTTAGCTTTTCTTTAGAATTCCTGTTTTGCTTTGATGTTTAACCATTTTAAATCCAAGAAGATATAAATATTTATCTATACTTATTTTTCTCAAATAATGTATATCTTTTTTACATTAACAAATTTTAACCATCTGTAATTAATTTGTCTTTAAAATATAAAAATTAAATGCTAGGGCTGATTAGCGATTGAGAAGGAGCTTAGGGAGAGAGGATGGAAAAGAGAAGAATGAACAAGTTCAACGCATGAGCTATGTGCATATGGAAACATCACCGAAATCTCATTGACTTGCATTTATAATTATAATAAAATCGACTTTATTTAAAGATTTTTCCTAAGGGTGTTGGTTGAATCGTGTGTGTGTGTGTGTGTGTGTGTGTGTGTGTGTGTGTGTCTCACTTCTTACTTCGGTATGCTCAAACAGTCCCTCTGGCTTTTGTTCTGTAGCCGTCATCTCTCAACACTTGATGCTGTATGGCCTTTCGTACACCTGCTCGTCATGTGTCTTCTTTCACAGAGTAGGAAGTTTTGGGAGTAGGAGTGTTTGCTCCCTATAGAATGTCAGTGCCTTGAAAACTCTGACCTACATTAAAAACAAAACAAAACAAAACAAAACAGGGCAAAACAAGTCAGCCACCTGCATGTAGTTATTGAATATACAGATAGTTAAGCACAATTTAATTTTTGTTTCTTTCATGATTATGTATATAACCCATAAAGAACATGGGCAAAGATAGAATAAATGACTTTGTTTTTGCTTTTCAGAATTTTATGTAACTGAGCTCACTTTGTGCTCTTTGCAGATTTCCCATATTTTTCTAAATGCTAGAAGCCCCCAAAAGGTCCTACGGCTCAGTAATGTTGGGCTGGATATTATTTTTCTATAGATTGTTAAAGTAAATGATATGACAGAATTTATTACTTTAGATGCTATGAGGAAAACCAAAGTAGCAGACACATTGATCTTTCTGTAAAAGGAAGTTTAATTTACCTGTTTTTTTTTCCAAGCTCCTTATAATGTGGTAATATCTTAAGTGAGCATAATCTTATTTCTCTTTAATTTTATTTTCCATAGAAACCATCCTTGGGGAAAGTCTGGCAGCTCGTGACATTTCTTTTGGCAGTTGCAGGCTGCATTATTTTGCTCCGTCATCATCTACTGCACTTGGTGATAGGAAGCACAGGGAGACAGGAGGAATCTGCTCTTCTCCCTTCTCTTGTCTGAGTCCCCCTCCTTCCCTGAAAGAGATCATGGAGAGCTTCCTCTGCTTGGGAGTGAGAGCAAAATGGAGCTCTTTCCAAACTGCTCAGTGTCTTCATTGCAGCACTCATAGGGACTCACATACAACTCCTGTGTCACCTGAGAAGAGGAGATGGGGATGGGGAAGGAAAGAACAGGATGATGAAGAGGAGAAGGAAAAGGAAGAGATGAGAGGGAGAAAGAAAAGAAGTAGAAAAAGAGGAGGAAGAGGCAAACTGACAGTAGCAGCAGCAGCAGCAGCAGCAACAACAACAACAACAACAACAACAGCAACAACAACAACAACAGCAACAACAACAGGCCAAAGAGAAAGGCACATCTGTACAGAGGGATACTACTTTAAGGAACTTACCCTTTGGGAGGAGAAAAGTGTGGATGTGTAGAACACTTAAATTCTCAAGGTTAGAAGCAAACAATTTCTACATGCTGTAACGGAAGCAAGCAAACATTGTTTTAGACTTCTAGGAAGTACTTCCTACAGTTCTGGGTTTGTAATTCATACATTCTTGTGATTCTCAGCATAAGCAAGACCCTGAATAATTTCCAACATCCTCTCAAATCCCAAACCACAAACTCCTTCTGTTGATCCTTTCTTCCAACTTAAACCCTGGGTGAAGAGTTCTTAGCTCTGGGTCAACAAAGAGTTCTTACGTACAATACCAAAAACACTCTACGAAAGAAAAGGCATCGATAACTTGTCCTTAGTCTTGCTTTAAAAGGTCCCAAACTAGGTGAAACTATTTGTAAACTTTCAAGATAGAAAAGCGAGGCATCATTTAAGGGAACAAACTGGAGCAGGAAAAGCTTTGAACAAGTAACAAATAATGCAAGAAGGAGGCCAGGGATGGCAGTGACTGGCATTCCATTAATGTAGTCATGTGTTAGTTATTTCAGTCTATGGAACTGAGGATGAATTTTGGGAGTCATCAAAGCAGGTGAGGGAGGATGCACAGAAGAAAAAAAACACTATGTGAGAAGAAGTACAAAAGTGGGAAATGCAGGCAACCTGCTCCATTAGCACTGCTTCATTCATAGAGTAGATGTGTGTGTACGTCCCCACGCAACAAACCCACCGCAAATCAATATTTGTATCTTCTAAGGCCTGTGAGGCAAAATCCAGTCTTTTTCTAAATGAAGGTCCCCTAGTAAGTAAGGGCTCCCTAGTCCAGTCAGAAAAACCATTAACAGCCATTTAAAACCAACTGAAATGTCAGGAGGGCCCATTGTGGAAGAAAATGTTAACTGCCCTGTGAGGAGCACAATAAACAAAACAATGAAACCAATTAGAAAGTATTTTCGAGGTCCTCAGGCTTTGATTAGCTACAAAGGCTGGGAAAGAAGAGAGGTTGTTTGATCGTGTTTATCTGGAGGTAGAGTCAATAAGCCAAGTAGCTCTGAATGGTCCTAATGTGTTGGGGCACTTAGACACCCGCCCTGGGCTCATTTGTTAGTAGGTGATCTGTAAGTGAACCATGTGTTAGCGCCGTTCATCCAGTGTGTCACACTTGGTTCCAGATAGAACATTGCTGTGTGACTCTAGGGCATCCTTATACCCTAAATTATAGATTCTTACAGGGTTGGTCCCATGGTAGAATTAGAATAAAACTAACTTATATAATGTTAAAATCGGGAGTGTCAGAAGACAAGCATACTATGTCCTTGCTAAAAATATGTCAATGCTCATTTTATAGACTTCATTAAAACTGTGATTTTTACGCATCACAGAGCTCTGATTGTTGTCTGGCTACTCTTGGACATAAGAGGAGATGTAAAATAGATTTATAAAGAGTCGACCTTCCTATTTTTGCTGCTCAGCTCTGTGATGCATAGAGTTAACTGTCAACTTGACAACTCTAGAAGCAGCTGGGAACATGACTCTGGCCATGCCTGTAGGGGGTTTCGTTAGTTGATTGCAGAAGGCTCATCTTTGTATAGGGAGGATCGTTCCCAGGACAGGAGATTGTGGATTGTATTAGACAGAGAACAAGAGCTGAACATCAGTGAACTCTCCCAATTTTCTGTTTCTTGACTGTGGTTGTAATGAGACCAGCTGCTTTCAAAATCTTTCTTCCTTAATTCCCTGCCTTGGTAACTGGCTATACCTTTGAACTGTCAGCCATAAAAATCCCTTCTCCTTTAAACTGCTTTGGTTGGACTATTTTTTTTAAAGATTTCATATATATATGAGTTTACTAGAGCTGTCTTCAGACACACCAGACGAGGACATCAGATCCCATTACAGATGGTTGTGAGCCACCATGCGGTTGCTGGGAATTGAACTTAGGTCCTCTGGAAGAGCAGTCACTGCTTTTAACTGATGAACCATCTCTCCAGCCCAAGAACTATTTTTGGGCAGTGTTGTTTTCCCTGCATCTATGTCTATGTAAGGGCATCAAACCACTTGGAGCTGGATTACAGACAGTTGTGAGCTGTTATGTGGGTGCTAGGAATTGAACCCAGATCCTCTGGAAGAGCAGCCAAGTGTTCTTAACCACTGAGCCATCTCTCCGTCCTCTTGGTTGCACTATTTTACCACAGCAACAGAAAAGAAAGCTAGTTTATTCTGCTGTAACATGTCTCTGTACCTGATACCATCAACAAGGTCCCAAATGGAATCCAAACCTCCACAGATTTTTCTCATTTTGATTGTTGCCAAGTGTACCATTAAAAGAGAAATGGTAAGTTAGATTTTACCAAAATTAAAGCTATTTTGGACCAGTGGGATGGGGCTTGGTAGGTGAAAGCACTTGCAAGTCAGGCAGTCTGAGTTTGGTCCCCAGAACCCACAGTGGTTGGAAAGAACCAACTCCTGAAAGTTGTCCTCTGACTTTCATATGCACACTGCAGCATGCAGACATCCATTGTGCGCACACACACATGGACACCCCCCCCACACACACACTCTAAGAAATTAAAGTACACAGTAGGTGTGCTTTTCCTTCAGATGTTCGTATGCAGAACCAACTTTTGAGGATGAAGTCCATCTTCAACTGTTGTTCTGCATCAAACAACTCCTCCAGCAGGCATCAAGTATCTCATGTGTTTGCATTCTGTTACTTGCTTTGCTCATTGCTATGACAAAATGCTGGGTGAGAAGCTATTTAAGGAAGAAAGGAAGGAAGGGTTTACTCATGGTTCGAGTGGGTATATTTTATCGTAGCAGGTAATGAATGTGACAGGAGTGGAAGGCCACTGGCGGCATGATACCAGCACTCAGAAGCGACAGCAGGCTGTAGAACCTCAAAGCCAGTCGTCCAGTAACACACTTCCTCCAGGGTGACTCTACATCCATTCCAAAGGTTCCAAAATTTCCCAAACAGCGCCACTAGTGAGGAAACAAGTGTTTAAATACATGAGCTTAGGAGAAGCTTTCACATTCATACCATAACAGCCCTTACAGTAATAAACATGAAGGTTCATTCTCCTTAATTTTATAATAAACAGTTATTTATTTTTATCTTATGTATATCATTGTCTGTCTGTCTGTAAATATACCATTTGCATACAATGCATGTGGAGGCCAAAAGAAGTCACTGGATTCCCTTGATCTTGAGTTGCAGACATGATATGGAAGCTGGGAACCAAACGCAGGGCCTCTGTAAGAACCCAAGTGCTCTTAACCCTCCATCATCTCTCGAGACCCACGATGCCTTTTCGTGGCTCTGGGATATTTTTTTCAATGCCTGTAATAATCAGCATCCTCAGAAGAAGTGTGCTGCTTGGTGTCTTTACCTAGGATGCACATTTGTGAGACTTAAACTACGGTGTGTGTTCAATACCTAACATAGTGTCTGGAATACATCAGACACAACAAAATGTTACTTATCATGTAGAATATAAGAGTGTTGGGGTAAAACCACTTCTCTTTACATTAGAAATACTGCAAATTCATTCTTGGTCGGTATTTAAAGTAGCATCAGGAAGAAGACAAGCTCAAACCAACTTAGTTAGGCTGCAAACTAAGTTTACGATCAGAAATAAGATGCAGAGAAAAATCAATGTCCTTGTGTTCAATATTAATCTCCATCAATAAAGGCCCATATCTTTCACTCTTTATGGTAATTGCTCCAGTGATCTGTGTATAGTGCTTAAAGTACTTAGAGGGATTGCCTGATAGCATCTTATCAGGGCTCTGGGCACAACGTCAGGGAGCACCCAGCAGCTGGCTCTGCCAGATGTGCCATTTCATTTGACAAAGGGCTTTTAGGTGTCAGAGACACAAGAGTGTCCTACAACGGCTTTACTGCTGGCTCTGACCTCCCTTCCCACTATCTTTTCTTCCTCTGAGGTTTTAAGTGTTCACAAAACAAACCAGTCCTGGACCAGCCTACCACTTAAGCTGGAATTCTCAGGAATTTCATTGTATGTGGTCTAGAAAGCCTTCTGACATTCAACAAATGACTCTGCTTGGCAGCCAACGGGATCTGCTCTTCACCACTATTAATGTGCACGCACAAAGCTTACAGGTAATGGAGCCCCATGGCACTTGGGGGAAATGTTTGCTCATCTACAGAAAGTTTACTCCTATGACTGGTACCGTTTCTTCCTACCAACTGCAAGTTTAAGGATTTATTGATCAACAGTCAGTGGATTAAAACTAGCTCAAGATGTTCTTCAGAGTGGGAAGCCATGACCTTTCAGGAGGGACAGGCTCTCACCACCCTGTCCCCTGAGCTTCTCCTTTTTCTATTCTCTCTCCCACCTAAGTATTTTCCCAGGTACTTTGGAAGCTATTTGAGCCAGTAGTGTTGGAAAAATACACAGTTTTTGAAGATGAAAACTCTTAGGGAACATTTGAAACTGAATAGAGATGCTCTCCCAACAACTGTATTATGTACATGCATGCATGCACACATGAGCATGCATGGGCATGCTCCACACCACACACACACACACACACACACACACACACACACACACACACACACACACACACACACAGAGAGAGAGAGAGAGAGAGAGAGAGAACAGAGAGATACCCACTCATGTGTGCACACACATATAACACATACAGACACACACATAAGCATGTGTACACGCAGTCATTCACACATAAGCAAATACATATAAAGAGTCTCCCGCCAATACACTTGTTTGTTTTCTTACTTGTCCTTTAGGCTTTTAGGTCGGCAGAATAATTGAGAAACTTAATGAATGCCTCACTTTCTATATGCTATATTTTATTTCAGTTAGACCGCTGTATCCTTTTTAATATTTGCTCCACACCCCCCCGCAAACTTCCCAAGTAGCACATGCTGTTTGAAATCATAATGGCAGACATCACTTTGATCTTACTTTTTATTCTTAACTTAGCCATCATTCACAGCTGCTTCAGCTTCAATTGAGCAAGGCACTTAAAAAGGGGAAGATATTATATAAATTAAATTTTCATTGCTCTGTAACATATCAAAAGATTGCACCATTTCTGATTTCCAGTTAGGATTGGAAATTAACTTCAAAAGGCAAGCGATGGGAGAGTGGAGGCATATTCTTTCACGGCTTGTTACTAAAAAGGGAGAAGTGATGTCATGATAACAGAAAGGTTTTTCTTCCATGAAAAAAAAGAATGAATATCCATTTTTTTTCTTACACTCCTGTGTTTATACTCATTGATAATCTTTGTCTAACTCTTAACCCTTTGCACTCATTAACTATTATGCAAACTACTCTTATATTGGAATCAATATTGTACCCAAGATAGTAACACAGAGAATCATAAATTAAGGCTTGGAGCTGTATCAGAGAATCAAAAGTATCCAGCTTTCTGGAGAATGTAAAAGTAATAGACTTGTATCTGGATGGGACATACTTCAGAGAGTATGTCTGTTGACTCTATACCTGGAAGAGTTAAGGGCATTTTGTCCTGACTCAGTTCTCTTCCTAGTGAAAGCTCAGTGAAAGAGTGGCCATTGGCTGCATTGTTGTGACAAATTCCAGACAGTGGCATCTAAAGGGAGGAACGAGTTGTCTGAGTTCCTATATGATTCAGAAGCTACCAGCCCATCAAGGAAAGGAAAGTATGGGTGCTGGGATGACAGACACTGTCTGTGCTGGAAGAAACTGGTAGAGTCTCTTGTTTCCATCTCTGTGGACAGGACACAGAGACCTGAAGCAGGACTGGGCTCTATCCATCAACAACCCACTCTCAGTGACCCACCTCTGCCAGGTGGGCACCAGAAGCTGCACAAACAGAGCTATTGACTGAGAAACAAGTGCTCGAATGCACGAGTCCTTGAGGAATGTACCTGCAAACATTGGCCACTTGATATGATGTCCCTAGATTTTGAGATATGTTGAATTCTTGACTTCTGACCTTCTTTCCTTGCCACACTAAATCACTGGTTCCACCAGCACTGGCTTCATTAGATTTTATTATCACAAGGAGGTCCTCAGTTTCCATGTTGGCATTGTGGCTCCCCATATCCAGTCACACCTGATCTATCTGAATCCACTGCCATTTATCCACACTTCTTAACCTTCCTTTTACTCCTGTCTACTTTATCTCCCACCAGTCTTTCATCTAGGCCTTTCGTGAAATCCTCCCAAATCCTCACATACTACTCTCTTGAAAATACAATACTCCTCCATCTTTTCTTGGCTGTACTGTTTTATCTCCTTATCACCTTGGATACTGACTTCATCATTTCCCTTTCTTAAAGCATACATCATCCACTACATCTCTAGATATTTTTGTCTTCATGCTTCCTTCCTATGTAAAAAAATAAAATGATACACTTACATACATACAAACATGTATATATTTGCTTTTCTGAGATGGAATCTTATGTAGCCCATGTTAAACTCCTGCTCAATATGTAGGCAAGAATGGCATTGAACTCCTGATTCTCCTACCTCCATCTACAAGTTCTAGGAATGTAGACGAGTGCCATTATGCCAAACTACAATGATATTTTATGACTTTCTCAGTTATAAATATAAATGTAATCTTCCACCTAAAAAGTCCGTCCGTGTCCTTCTGGTCAAAAAAAAAAAAAAAAAAATTGAAACCCCTTTTCTGAACTCCCCAAAGGATTGTAGGCATAAATGTTGTGCCTGCTTTACCTGATGGAGAAGTTAGCCTTAGAGTTAGACCACAGAAAGATATGTAAATGACTTGTTCAGAATTAATAATGCAGAGAAGAGCTAGCAATCTAGTGATCGTCAGTTATTTTTTTCTTCTTAGTGAAAATAGATATTTTCTCACATAATATATTATAATTACAGTTCACCTTTACTCCTCCTAGTTCCCAGTTCTACTCCCTTTTATATCCACCCTCTTCCTATTTCTCATTACTAAAAAAAAAAAAAAAAAAAAAAAAAGACTTCTAAGGAATAATAAAATAAAATGTAATAAGATAAAACAAAACCCAGCATATTATATTGTATCATTGTCTTTTAATATCTAATATGTCTCTACTCTTCCCTCTCTATGGGTTTGCATAATGTATGTCTGTCCACGTGTGTAGGTACACATATCTGGAGATCAAAGGATCAATATCTCAATCTCTGGCTTAATCTCTGTAGACAGGGTCTGTCACTAAGCATGAAACTAGGCTGGTAACCATCAACCCACAGCAATCTTTTTGTTTCCATGCCACACCACACCACCTGACCGCACATCACTGGAAGTACAGGTGCAAATGTCTACACCTTGACTTTCATGTGGAATCTGTGGCCTTTAAGTGTAAGCTCAGGTCCTTACACTCAAACAGCAAGAACAGTGTTCTTACCTGTTGAGCAATCTCTACAACTCCTAGTAAGATGATTTTATTTGTTAGATTATCACTTGAAAATATCTCATTTCCATATAATGTCAACTATAGAACCAATGATAATTATAGTTCCAAGTGTGTGTGTGTGAGTGTGTGAGTGTGTGTGTGTGTATAAACATATATATATATATATGTGTGTGTGTGTGTGTGTGTGTATTCAATTTAGATAATTTTTGGGTATATGGCACAGGCCAATTTTAAATCACAATGTATGTTTTAAAAATAGCTTAAATCTTTGGCAACTATTGACCTCATGACTTATGCTGCTTTATCATGTGTTTTAAATATTTGTTCTAAAATGTGTTATTTATGGGCTACAGATTAAGAACACCCTTGTTATGTGGCTCACAACCACCTACAACTCCAGCTTTAGGAAGGTCCAACACCTCTGGCCTCTGTGCTCACAGGTTCATGCTGATATCCCAGCACATGCGCAGAGAGATACATAATCAAAAATAATAAAGGTAAATCTTTAAAAAGGTAATGTTTACAAAAATCTTGGGTAAATTATAATGGGCTTTGTCCTATAGGTTGTAAAAATCATATTTTTATTAACTGTAATTTTTTTATAATTGAAATCCACTTATAGGAATAAGTAAAGGGAAGTTGGAGAGCGAAAGATGTTCCTACTTAAAAGGAAAGATGCGAATAACTACAAAAGAAGACTAAACTAAGTAAATGTAGAAATTTTAAACAAGATAATATATAAAAGAACTATCCATGTGATATAGGTGATGAATACTATGTCTCCTTGTTTTTAAATAATTAATAAGAATTATTGTGTAAAAGTACAAAATATTACAACTATTTATTTGTTCTTAAATATTCATTAAATAATATTTTATGAATTATATGATTCTATATCATATATTTTCTTAGGAAATTGCCTACTAGTGAATATTTAGGTCTTTTCCCCCTAGGTATCTATAAAGGTGCAGTGGACAAACTGTTTAATGGAATATTTATGGTTAGTGTTGATTCTTTTCTCTGACAAGTTCTTGAAGATTTTATTAGGGAAAAATGAATCAGTTACATTTGTCAAAATCTCTCCCTATAGATTTACATTTCTACCAAGGGGAGATGCCTTATCTGCTTTAATTTGTCCAATGCAGAAGATTTTTTAAAAACAGAACAAAACAAAACCTCTCTCTTGAATGTTAGACGACTCTAAGGACTGTTTTGTTGGGTTCTCAACCATGTTTTATTTTTTCCTTGTGAGATTAGTTATTCTTTCTTTTTTTTCTTTTCTTTTTTTTTTTTTTTTGGAGCTGGGGACCCGAACCCAGGGCCTTGGCTTGCTAGGCAAACGCTCTACCACTGAGCTAAATCCCCAACCCCCTAGATTAGTTATTCTTTCCTGTGCTCATTGAGCACTGATATCTTCAACCTACATGGCCCAGTGTCTTCTTATTTTTCATAGTTCTTTGCTTTTATTGCTAATAAATTATCCTCTAGCTGCTAAAGATTCCATAGAACTTTTCTTCTCATTTTTATATGGTTTTGCTTCATACATTTGGACCCTTCAGTGGAAGCTGGAGTTTTGATCTGTATATCAGATGCTATGAACAAAGGATTCTCCTAAACAGAACAAACACAGAAGTAAGATGTTAGGTATCAAGTAGGGGACATTTTGGACAGAGAAAATAGCTGATATCGAGAAGATAGAAATCCAAAGAAGTTCACAGCCAGTTAGGACAGGGAAAAATGTTTCTGTATTTTTTTTTTTTAAAGAAGTAGATCTTCCTAGTGAGTTTTGCACTTACACATTCAACAGCATGTGTATTACCTCCATGTGGCCCTCTCAGATCACACAACCACACTCATATCCACATTTACTGGCTCATATACAACCAGTCATGATTTTCACCTCTTCCTTTTCTTCCTTCAGCCTGATTTCCATGTATCAGGGACAGTGGCCATCATGTACTGCCTAAGACAAGTGTTTCATTGCTGCCATCAGTTTCCCTGACCAGCCCATGCAATCTGATAAGATTCTGTCAATGTTGTATCTTCAGCAACTCTTGTAAATGCCCACTTATCCCCATGATGACCTCCTTCAGTTAAAGACCGTCGACTTAGTGCAGATGAATTCTGTTTCCCACTAGCACTAAGGCAACCCCTATCTCCTAGAGTTACTATATGTAGTCATATTTTTTCCAACTCAGACTTCTCAAACTAAGTCACTTCTAATGTCTCTCGGGTAAAATCCCTTAGATCCTTTCTCATTACTCAATTTAAGGCATTCCTCGAGTCCTTGGTTATTTTTTTCCACAGGACCTATTTTATTTCATATTTTAGTTTTTGTTTTTTTAAAGCATAATTTTATATTACCTTTACTAAAATGTGGATACCATAAAACAAGGAGTAGAGTTTTTGTTCATAGCTTACATGTAGTAGATATTTGTACACATTGATTACCTACTTCAAATGTATTAGAGAATCCTGCTACTATAGAAATCAGGATTGATTTTTTTGTTTGTCTGTTTCTGTTTCTTCTAAGGCAAAATTCTCCAGTCCCTTTTTAACATAAGAAACTATGATTAATTCATCAGGACTCAGCTTTGAGGTTGCTTCACTAGGAATCTTTCCTGATGATCTTCTCATCAGTGTCTTTGTAGTGCCCAGCATCTTCTCTTAAGGCACTGACCACCCTACCTCATAACCATCAGACTCCTCCTAGGAGATGCTGAAGACCTAAAGGTTTCAGTTCGTGTGTATAGATGTGGTAGTCAACAGTCTGGTATCTTCCTTGATTCCTGTCTACCTTATTTTTGAGCCAAGGTCTTTCATTAAACCTGGAAATCATTGGTTTGGCTAGGACCAAACCAATGAGCTCCAAGAATCTGTCTGTCTCTGTATCTCCATCACTGGGATTGTAAATGCCACACATGGTTTTTATATAGGTGCTGGAGTTCTAAACTCAGGCTACTTCTGTGCTTCGGTAGCAAGCACTTCAGTGACTGAGCCATCTCCCGAGATCCTATGTCTTTAAAATTGTGGTTGTTTTCTCTAGGACTTAGGAGTGTAAATAAATGGCCCTGTCATGGATGCTCTATACCTCTTAGCTAATGATTAGAGGAGCAAAGAATTGTAAAGCATTATCTTGGACTACTCAAAAAATTTTTTGACCTTGTTGATAAGCTAAGCTATTATATAATACAATAACTCATCTGATTCCTGTCTTTATTGTACTGTCTCACTTCTCCGTTTTCCTCTATAAACAATTATTTTCGATGTGTGTGAGTGTGTGTGCATATATGTGTGCATGTACTTGAAAAATGCTGTATCTAAGACGTGCGTGAACATTGAAAAGGTTTTTTCTCACAGCCAGAATTTGGTTTAAAATGGTTTTCTGCTTTTGAGGATTTAGTTATTTCTGCAGTCTAGTAGCAGCTTTTTCTAGGTCAGGATCCAAGTTTCAGAAACTTACAGCCAATCTGGTTGGTGAAATTCAATGATCTTTAGCCAATGAAGTGAATCGCATTTGTGTTTTTCAGCTTCATTCGAATTTTGCTTTGGGAAGCTGGTAAACTGGAACTAGATGTGAATCTAAACATCTGGAATGACCTTCATGGGAGGATGGAAAGTTATAATATTCCACTCTACATATCAATGAAATCTGTCGACAGATGTGAGTGATAGTTCTCTTAGAACACCAGTCACTTTTTTCCTAGTTAGTAAAAGTACACAGTAATCCAAAAGCAGCCATGTTGGCTGTGACCAGCTAGTCTTGGATTTCTTGGAGAAGATACCCATCAACCCTTGGCACAGGCTGACAATCTTAAGTTACTTAAGATTTATTGTTCAGAATATTGAGTTTGCCTTTGATTTTAGCAAAGGAGCGTCTTCCCTCCAAGAGACCTTTGGCTATTGACAATTTATTTGTTGGGAAAGTAAAATGCCACCTGTCTGTTGCTCTTTTCTCCGTTTGATTTAGGAAGTATTAGGGCAAGCGATAGATAAAAAAAGATTGATGGTGTCATTTAAAAAAAATAACCGCAGTAATTAGAGTTAATATTTCGACAGGTTGGCATTCTAACAGCTATTACAAATAAAACGAAAAACAAACAAACACCCTAACAACAACAACAAAAATTCCAAACAGCTGTTTAGCCATAGGGAATTCTCCCCTTAGGCTAAATCGACAGATACATGCTGGTATTTATTTAGTAATCAATCACAGGAAGAAAAGACCTTGAATTTTAGTTGGAAATTTTTATTTTTATCCTTTTCCTCACTCCTGGTCTTTAAACCTGCTCCGAGGAGAGCTATACATGCCGGGCTAGTGCTCATCAAAAGCGAGCAATCACAGCTAAATCAGCATGCAAAATGCCACTCAACCTTGGGCCTTTATTAAAATTTGCTGGGACTCAATTTGAGATAGCGATCATTCTTATTAAAAAGCAAAATGTAAGATAGTTTTTTTATATAAATCTCTGGATGGAATGGAATTGTTAATCAGCATAGGCTGATGTGATTTCTCTGTTGCAAATCCTGCCGAGGGCTCAGAAGTGGCACATTACCATAATTCGTAGGCTAGAGCTGGCAGCTTGTAAAAGACCTGCAAGAATCTTTAAAATGCTTAAGCAAAGCTGCAAGTCACAGCAAAACAACACAAGGAGAGCTGCTACCCGGTTTCAGACTCTCCCTCATCCCTTATGGTTCCCGAATCTCTCCTTGTTTATGTTGTCGGGTGTTGTTTATAAACAACCTCTCAAAAGGGCATGGCCATGCTCACACAATCCATCCATTTACCATGTTCTTGGTTCTCAACAGCAGCTGACTGGAAGGGCTTGTGTGTTTTTCTCTTAAGTGTAGAAAGTGGAGCCAATCAATTAACCACATGCACTTAACACATTGTTTGTCTTCTCTACCGTATCCTTTCTGCCTGTTTGACACCACTCTCTATAATTTTTGTACTTAAAAAAAAAAAAGAAGAAGAAGAAGTAGAGAAGCTTTCAAAAGATATAGAACTCGTTGTGGATACACAATGATCTGTTGAGGTAATGCCTATTTTTCACCCTGAGAAAATATTGTTAGGTTTCAGGACCAACCCTTAAATTGAGGAGAGTCAGAAACTTATATCATTTTTTCCCCCACTGAGGGAGGATTACATCGCTCCTTTCCTGGAGTGCTTAAGGCACATCTGCTAGGAAATGCCGGCATGAGCCAAAGGGAGGAGTAGATGAAATATCCAAAAAGAAGACGCTCAGTTTCTTTGCAGACTAAGGGCATTCTTACCTAATTGCAAGAAATTATAAAAAAAAAGGGTGTGCTTGCACAGGCACATATCCACGACCATGCAAAACAGTGCTTCCTTCCAAAAATCCTAAATAGCACGGTCCTTTGGAAGATACACTGCAGTCAGATATCATATCTGTTTAGAAGACCGGGTGTCTAAGGAAGAGAGCCACTAAGATGTGGAAATGTTAGTAACTGTGGAAGTGTTCCCAAATTTTGGATTGTATCTTTGAACCCGGAAGTTCTTCATTTGGATACTTAACTATGTAAGAGCAATGGTAGATTAAATTTTTAAACGGAATCATACCCGTGGACTGTAGAGCTGGACTCAGTATGAAGTCAGAGGGGAGTCTTGTTGTCCATGTGACTGCTTCTACATGTATACAGGGCATGCTTTTAGTAGACAGCTGGCTGTTTCCAGAGTACATGGGAAGGTAGAGATCTATGAATGAGAGTGCTTTAATGAGCAACACTGGTTTATCTTTATGAGAATCAATTATGTCACCTTGTCTTCAGTTACAACCAACAATCACCAGCTTCTGCTGTAGCAGGTGATACACGAAGTTCTACAAAATCTAAAATTCTTTCAAGTTTGATAGAACATCATCAGATATGATACAAATGTATCAATGAGTGGTTGGGGAATCTGGTAGGCAGATCTGAACCCATATATACCAAAAGGGGCATAAACTTAACCCAGACCCAGAGAGGTGTCAGGAGTCAGTGTCAAGGAGTTTAATGCTACTTGAAGTCCCCTTCTCTCAGCCCTTCTCAATTCCCCATGAAAGGTGGAGAGCAAGAAGTTATTTTTCGAGTTAAAAATGGCAATCAGATTAAGCAGATTAGATGATACACATTAAAAACTGAAAGGCAAACAATGTGTCAGGAAGCATTATTTCTAATCGGGAGTTTCTGGCACGAGGTGCCTGTTCTCTGTTCCCAAGCTCCCTTCTGTTTCCTCCTCCAGAAAGGACTGATTCCCCGGCCTCACAGCGCACAGCTGGGCTTCACATTCCCATTTGCAGCAGCTGCTTCATCTGAAATGCTGGTAGTATTTGTCAGCCTGGAAGTGTCTTGAGGCTGCTTCTGAGAGATACAAGGAGGCAACTGATAAGAAGCGCATCAGAAGGGCAGTTAATTGCCTCCAGTCTCTCGGTGCCGGGAATATTTAAAATCTATGGGATTAAAGGCAGATTAAAAACTGTGGAAGCAGGGGCCCAATAGCGCTGAAAGATTGCAATCAGCGAGGGTAATGGCAGAGAAAAAATGAATGTGGCACATAAAATGACAGATAGGAAATTCAGATCCGCTTCTAATGCTCTAAGTTCCATCTTGTAAGCACAATTCATCTACGTGTAAATCATTTTTTGGCTTCAAGCTTATCAGCCAATCGGTGAATTAAAAATGCTCTTTCCTTGGAGGATTAAAGGGGTTGATTGAAGTCAGTGTGAAAACTGGCTAATAAGTCTGGAAATGTCAGGAGGGGGCTTCAGAGGGACTCCATGTACTTTTTTTTCCCTCTCCCTTTCCCTCTCTCTCCCTTTCCTGGGCTATGACATGAGGAGTTTGCAAGGCTGCAGACTTCTGTTATTTTTTTGATGAATGCTTTTGTGTTTTCTGTGGGTGACAACACTGCAGAATAGAGCATTGGGGTTTGCAGGGTGAATAGGGATAATTACCAGGAAGACACACAGGTGGGAAACTATGGAGGAAAATGGCTACTTCTCGAAACCAGTTCTCCAAACTCATTAGAGAATATGTCAGAATCCTAGGCCTATGAACGGGTGATTCTAGTTTAAACTGTGACATTATGAGGAGGGGCATATTACTTGGTGATTCGACTGATTTAGTTGAACAAGTGGTATTTGGGGGAGGGGGCTCATGGATTATGTGTATTTGTGCTTAACATTCAAAGGCAGGGTACCTCATGTACTTTCTTTCTCAAAGTGATGGAATGGTAGAGAGGGCACCTATTCCCTATGCTGAAGACTAGTCTAAGATGATCATATTGACTGTCTTTTTTTTTTTTTGGAAGGTGGCATTGGTTAGGAGGTTTCAAACCAGCTTGTGGTATTAGCAGGTCGGCTGAGGAAGCTCCCTGGTGTTTTCAAGGTTTGCTCAGAAGGCTGGTGACTCACCAGGGTTAAGGTTCTCTTTTCACCCCATAGGGCTGGTTGAAGGAGGATATTCCCAGCAGAAGTACCACACTGAGACTACAGGATGCTGAGAAGAACATCTTAATGGTCCATGGTCTACATTTTCCTTTCACCCCAGGAAGAGTTTGGCATTTCCTCCACGTTAAGCTTCATGTCTTCCGCTATGACTTTTATGTCTGGGATACCCCAGCAGCTTTAAGAGGTCAGTTCCATGTGTCCCATTTCATGGAAAAGCTAGCTGAGGAGAACGCAAGTATGTTGATCAAGGTGATCCAGGAGGAATAGGAGATTCAAAACTAGCTTTCTCTTTAGTGCCATGATTTTCTGTTCCTTTTGCTTTCTGAAGAGTACATGCACATCTGTTGGCATGCATGTGCAACACACACACATATACACACACACATACACACATACACACACATACATATACACACACACAGACACACACACACACACACCCTCATGTGTTAAATTGCTCTTGACAGTCTTGAGATAAAGAGTGACTTAGTATTGGAGCTTGCTGCATTGCAAAGTAAAATAACAAATCCGTTGTATAATTTGTAAAGTCCTAGAACATCAATTCAGCCCTGGTGTTGGTTAGTTTTCTATTCTATTAAAAAAGATCAGTTTATAAAGGAGAAAGGTTTGTTTGGGCTCTCAGTTTCAGAGGTGTCAGTCCATGGCTGGTTGGATCCAGTCTTTTGGGGTCTTAAGGAAGAAACACATGAAGATCACTGTCACTTTCAGGGACTTACCTGTACAACCTGAAGATATCTGCTGAGGCCTTGCATATTAAAAGCTCCATTAACTCCCAAAAGCACTATCCTGGGAAACAAGCTTTTACCAAAAGCTCTGCGGAGACATGATCAAGATTATAACAGGCCTCTTCGACCTTCAGTTTTGTGAATGCCATCATTGGTATTAATTGTCCAGGGCCGAGGGAGTGAGATTTTTCTGTAAATGAAACACTATGTAAAGATTGCTATTCTCAAATGTCTGGACAGATGGTTCAATGGTTAGGTATGTAGAAGACTAGAGTTTATTTCTCAGCACCTCTGTCAGGCTGTGCTTCTGGTCTCCAAGGGTACCTGTACATACCTACACACAGGCATACACATGCACGTATGATTTAAATAGTAAAGTAAATCTTTAAAAATTTACTTTAAATTTCTCCCCAGAACATCAAGGAAAATAGGAAGTATTTTAGCAGTCAGAGGTTCAGGACAACTGCTACAAAACAGGGCCACTAAACTCATCAACTCATAGAAGCTGTGATTCCCTGTATAAAATATACACAAAAATCAAGCAGTGAGAATTTTAGCATGGTTAGAAGAGGGGCTCACAGAGTTCTACCCCAGCAGGAGAGCTAGGCTGTTGTTGATGGCTGCTAGGAAAGGGAGAGCTAGTTTTCCTCAGGCGTGTGGCCTCTGGTGGGTTGCTCCAATGGCTTGCCCTACACCAGAGCATGTATAGACAGAACCAAGTGGACTCAATGGGCAACAACGATGACGGTGACAAGGACAACCACAGCAACAATAGAGAGAACATGGAGTTGGGAGAGGAATTGGTGGGGGTGGGGTCTGAGTGGAGTCAGAAATGGGTGTGTGATAAATATAATCAGAAGACATTATGTACTTGTATGAGAGTCTCCAAGGATAGATAAGAATGCACTTTAAAATTGGTACCCTCTGGAGAATTCAATACATTCTGAGGGCACTTCATTCACAGTTTTAGATACAGAGTCAGAGGATGATAGGGATGCCCAGGGAGATTAAGGGATCTTATTCTACAGTTCTGACTTATTCAGAAAGTTAACTTTTTTTTTCATTTCTGTTTTCTTTTTTCTTTTTCTTTATGTTTATTAACTTGAGTATTTCTTATTTACATTTCGACTGTTATTCCCCTTCCCAGTTTCCGGGCCAACTTCCCCCAAACCCCTTCCCCTCCCCTTCTATATGGGCTTCCCCTCCCCATCCTCCCCCCATTACCACCCTCCCCCCAACAACACTATGTGTTCAGTCTTGGCAGGACCAAGGCCTTCCCCTTCCACTGGTGCTCTACACACCTATGAAGAATTGCTTGTGTCGTGCGTGGGTTGAGTGTTGATGTTAGCCATCTTTTATTGCTATACTTGATTCCTTACCAGAACCTTGACTGTCCTTTTTTTCTTTTAAACCACAACATTGTGATTTGTTTTAATTTTCAATAATACTTAGTATTTTCTTCCATTTAAAAAAATCTATAAATGTTTATTATTGAAAAACCGAAAACCACAAAACCTCACAGAGGGAATTAAAAATAATTCCCTCTATCAGTAGGAACAGTCATGGGTGACATTTTTAGAGCACGCATATGTGCTATTTATAGCCATACGAAAATATATTTGTTTTTAGTAAACAAAAAATTAAATTTTGTTCAGCAGTTACTTAATTTTTATATGCAATACTACGAATGTTTTATCCCAATACACCCTTTTTAGCACATAGTTTTTAATTGCAGTACATAATTATAGTATATGATTAAAGCTGTACTTTATTAATGTCTATTAGTGAACAACGTTTTCTGTTTTAATTTTTTTGTCATAAATAAAATACAAAGTATCATCCTTTCATGGAATACATTAATTAGTGTTTTATAAGTAGTTTTAAGGAAACTAACCATAATTATTGTAGGACATTTAGAAAATGCGTAAGGGAAAATGTAGCTTAAAAATGCCATCATTTCCATGATTGAAAAGTTTGCTTTCACTGTATAATCTTTCAAACTTTTTTGGTATGTGCGTAGTCTGGCATGTGTAAGTGTAAGTGTGTGTGTATGTGTGCATGTGTGTGTTCAAGAAATGCAACTGTAGTTACCGCACACAAATTACTATTCTTAGGGAATGATACTTTTGTGATTCCCATTTTGTGGATCAGGACAGTAAAGTATAGGAAGGGATATCTTCAGAGTGGCAGAGCTGGAATTCCATTGCAAAGCCTCTGCTTCCATCCACCAGGCTGGGGTCTTTGGCTACCCCAGATTTCACATCCAACCAAGTCTTGCTAACATGCTGCAACTGGAGCTAATGGTCCATGGTCCCAGCCTGACTTTACTTTTGGACAGGTAATTTCCTGCCTTGAGGATTCTTTTAGTTCTCTGTCTCTTTTGCTAGAGGACAGTGTAGTTAGGTTAGGCCCTTGGCCTGTTGAATTTACCTGTCTTGTAAAGAATCCGCTCTGTCGATCTGAACAATGGATCGGAGTTAAAGCTCGGTTATTCACTAATGTGCCTTGCCCCTCTAGCCACAGCCATATTTATTTGTTAAAGGCAACTTTCTGGAGAAGCCTCTGTTGCAAAAAGAGTTAGGAAACATGGGACACTAAGGAGAAAGTCTGAAGGAAGAGGGTCTGTGTGGCCTGGAAAGCACCCATGAACTGAGAAATCTTTGCATTCACCAGTAGATAGTACTGAAATATAAACTATTCTTAAGATACATAGTTTGAATATGCTCTGCATTGGGAAAGTTTTTTATTATTTTTATTTTTGACAATACAATGTAGAATTCTCAACAAGTAGAAGGCTTTATGCTTAGAAATATGAAGCCCATAATCTGAGGGACACAAAGTCTATGTGAACTTAAGGCTATGAAAAGGGACAGTACACTTTCTCTCTCTCTCTCTCTCTCTCTCTCTCTCTCTCTCTCTCTCTCTCTCTCTCTCTCTCAGCCTAAGAAACAAATACTCCTGTTTATCTACCTCTTCAGGGCTCTTAGGTGATTGGCCGTTTGTCAGCATCATGCTGACAAACGGCCCCATGCAGATGGGAGTATTCCCCCCAATGCAGATGGGAGTATTTTTCCCTAAGGGTGGGCATGACCCTTTTCTCACAGTGGAGAAAAGTTTGGTAAGAACTAGATATGGTTACTAAGCACTAGGGTGATTCAAGCAGATTGCTGGTTCTTCTTACTCTCATGCAATTTCCTATTTGAAATTCTATTTACAGAAAGAACCCGTGGACCTTAAAAAACACTGCAGAATGTTCTTCTAAGTAACTGGCTTCCAGGGAAACACTGGCTAGTTTTCTGATTGATTTTTTTATTTTTTTTTATTGGATATTTTTTATTTACATTTCAAATGTTATTCTCTTTCCTGGTTTCCTGGCCATAAGCCCCCTATCCCATCCCCCTTCCCTTCATCTATAAGGGTGTTCCCCTTTCCCAACTAGTCCCCCCTCCAACATTCCCCTGCACTGTAGGGTCTAGCCTTAGCAGGACCAAGGGCTTCTCCTCCCATTGGTGTCCAACAAGGCTATCCTCTGCTACATATGCACCTGAAGTCATGAGTCTGTCCTTATGTAGTCTTTGGGTTTAAGCTCTGGTTGGACGGTGTTGTCATTCTAATTTGATTGCTTTTAATTACAACTTTAGGTGAAGGGGCAAGAAATGCCAGAACCAAGGATTCTTTGGCAATTTGCATGACAAAAATTCAGTAACTTTGGAATTTTCTACTGCTGCTGCTGCTACTATTGCTACTATGACTGTGAATACATCTCTATCTCTATCTGTCTGTCTGTCTATCTATCATCCATCTATTGATCTATCTATCATCTGTCTGTCTGTCTGTCTATCTATCTATCTATCTATCTATCTATCTATCATCTATTTTCTATCTACTATAGTCTATCTGTCTACTATCTATCTGTCCATTCATTCATCTATTATCCTATTTGTCTAGTATCTCTCTGTCTATCTATTTGTCTGTCTGTCTATCAATTCATCTGTTTTGAATTCTGGAAAATTAATTTTTGTCACTCTTCCAGGGATCAACAATCATTTGCTTCTCTTTGTCAGGAAGGAAAAGACCTGGCCACAAACTGACTTGCTGATAATGGAGAAATAACATTTAACGTTTGACATTTACCAGAACACATTCATTTTTGAGGCAGTCAGTGTGTACTGCATTGTATTTTCACTCATCCCAATGTATCTACATCTCACAGTGAAGAAAGGTGGACCAGGACTTCCAAGAACACTGCTGTGATGTACTGGGCCCCAAGTGCAAGCTGTTGGAGGTCTCACTTTGGTTACCCAGACTGATAAGATAGTTTATCTTCTACCAAGTTAAAGCAAGTCTTCTGTGGGCTGCGGTATGAATTTCTCTTCACTATAAACTCCTAGAGAAGGAGATTGCTCCCTCCCAGCTAAGTCAGGGAGCTTATCCGGTCCTTCCTCTCTCACTCCCTGAGCCCAGATGAAGAATTGCAAGGCTGAGAAATCTCCCATGCGTTTCTCCATTTCCTTGCAAGTTGCCTGCTCAATCAGATGCCCTGTGATCTCAGGACAGGCTCTGATGATGGGAATTAGGCAGCTGGCTGCTCCATTTGAGTACACCACAGGCTGTGCACCTCCTGTCTGCCCTTTTTTTACTTGCAAAACGGAAATCTCTCTAAGCTCCATCATCTCTGACACCGCTGTGAAAACCAGTTTTAGCGATAAGATGAACGAAGCAGAATGGGCTGTGTGGCAGGGATATATTTTTGACCCCATATTTTAAAACTTTGGAGGCAGCAGACATATCTAAGAAAAGTTGTGCCTTGCCTGCTAAAATGGAAGATTAATATCCAATAAATTACCTCCCCAAGACCTTAGTCCCGGTTTTCAGTTTTTAATGCATGGTACCACTTGCTATCATGAAGAATCAATTCATCTTCTCACCCTGTTTCCCCTGACCCACTTCTATTTTTGATTAATGTGTTTTTATTTTCAAAATTATCCTTGCAGTGTTTGAATTTTTAGTCAAAAGAAATCATAGAATTTCTCCTCTCTGAATATTTAAATGTAAGATAGGAGAGGGATTATCATCTGGGAATTATTTTGATCCAATCCTTTCTGGAGGCAGTAGAATTAATTTGACCTTTAAATGCCTCCTTCAGGACTATGATTCCCTAATAATTTGAGTCAGGTAAGGTGAGGCAAACCTCTGTGAAGTGGGACATAAGGTATGCAGTAGATTAATTCAAGCATAAGACAATCCTTTCAAAACTATAATCAGGTAACCATCAAGAGCTTTTTACTTTCCTTCATGTCTATTTAAGTTTTATAGTTACCTTCATTTATTTATTTTGTTTGTTTCCGTGTGTGTGTGTGTGTGTGTGTGTGTGTGTGTGTGTGTGTTTGTGTGTGTGTGAGCACGCATATATGGGTATCAGCTACAGAGGTTGGTTCTGTCAATGAGCCACACTATTTGTAGGGACCAAACAAAGGTATTGATCTTGGCAGTATGTGCCCTTATTCACGGAGCCATCTATAGGCCCAGGCCCCTCCCCTCCCCACCTTTATGCCTTTCTACCTTTAAGATCTATCAATACATTATTGAGATGGGTAACAGCATGGGGGTTACTTTCTAATTTTTGTCAATGTTTTGGTTTGTACACTTCATTTCCTCATGAATTAATGGTGGGGATTTACTCCTTTTCATCCTTGAAGGCTGTGCGATCTAGAAGAAAAACCTTGAGTTTTAAAAGCAAAGGTATCAAAATTTGAAATAATTTTTTCCATCTTACTATCAGACAAATTAGTCTAATTCTTAGCACTGAGATCTCAGATATACTCATTATAAAATATAATAATCACATCACAATTTTGGGGGATTTAATGAGAGGCTGTATGTGATTTTTCTGACATTGGATAGATGCCCAGCAAATGCCAATGTTACTCATCTTCTTTCTTCAGGCTATTGTATTTGCTAAAGGTTTGAATATGCCGCTGTCTACACTCGCGTGGTGCTTACAGGATGGTAACCCACCCGCTAAGCATTTTATTTTGAGATAAGATTTCATTAGCCCAGGCTGGTCATAGAGTTCCCATGTAGCCCAGATCTCAAGGATGACCTTGAGCTTTTGCCTTCCCCTTCAGGATTGGTAGGATTACAACCATGAATCATGATGTAGGTGTTGCTCCGGACACTGACAAGTGATTCTGGCTTGCCCTACACTGGGCAGGGCCAATTATAGTTGAAAAAACTTATGCTAGTTTTTTTTTTTCTTTTTCATTGCAGGGGCAGAAAACACAACAGGAACAACTTAAAGGAGATGGGTTTTCTGGGCTCAGAGTTCAGACTGAACAGGGCTTCTTGACAAGGAAAGCAGCGTGTTCCTGTCCACGGCAACAGAAGGTAGAATATTTGGCTGAAACTAGACCAACCTGTAACTTTAAAGCCCCCCACCTCTAGTCCTTTATTTCCTTATAAACATCATGTCTGAAAGGTTCTACCATCTTCCAAAATATCACCATCAGCAAGGAACCAAGTGTGTAAACATATAAGCCTATGGAGGATTTTTCATATCCAACCCATAACAGCCTTCTTGGAAACATGTTTGTCTGAGGGTTTGGGCAGTCATAGGAGTTTTGCTATAATATACTGGGAAAATAACATAAGTAATTCAATTGACATTTTTTTATAAAATATTATTAAACCAACTCAAGAGTATAATCATTGCCTTTATTTGTTTATTCATTTATTTATTTGATTTATTTATTCGTGTGTGCCCATGTGGGTGCCTGTGCGGGTTGGAAAACAACACACAAAAGTTAGTTTTCTCCTTTCACCATGTAGATCATAAGGCTAGAACTCAGATCTTCACGGTTGTCAGCCAGCACCTTTACCTGGTTAGCCGTCTCCCTGGCCCATGAAGAATGTATCTGACATGGCAATATTGATTGCAGAGCCCCAGGAAGAATGTCTCTCTGTGTGTGGGTGTGTCTAATATAGCCATCTCCCCAAATGCTTGTAACTGTAGTTTTCTGAGAGCATCATTTAACTTACATGCATGTGCTCCAACTGTCACATATTACAGACAGAGAAATGGATGTCCAAGTGTAGAGTCAAGCTTACTCAAGTTAATTGGCTAATTGGTGGTAAAGTTGAGATAAGACCCAGGCCTTCATCCTCCAAATCAGGTGCCCTTGCCTTCTATCATATAACAATTCTATGGATAATAGCACCAGAGATAAAGGCTTGCAATGTGATTTTCCAATGCCCCTGCCTAATCCATTTAGTGCATTGAATAGAACAGACATGCGTTTTTACACTGTAATATTTTAGGTTTTTTTTTTCCCAAAAGGAGACAATGTTACTTCTAGGTCCATAATTAATGTATCAGATGATGGCATTATTTTCCTCTTACTCTTGTTTCTAGGGCTGTGTGTAGAGTTCTTAAAAGCCAGACATCAGCCTGAGGCTGGTTTTGTGGTGAATGTGCTTTCAAATGCCAGAGACCACATCTCTCAAGGGCTCTTTAGATAAGAGCATCAGACGGACAGCACAGTTTTGGAATATTTTTCACCCTACCAGATACATGAACAGTACATCTGAGTACCCCAACAAACACAGGATGTCAAGTGTAGGATAACAGGTGAATCCTTGGAAGGGCAGAAAATGCAGCCAAGTTGAAGAGGGAGGAGGAAAATAGAGTTAGAAAGGCACTCATAATTCAGTAAATCTAACTTTCTAAACCCTGCAAATGGGGGAGCATAGAATTGTCATGAGTCAGAAACTGCCATCAGGTGGATCCTGGTTTAAGGGAGACTCCTTGCAAGGAAAGACGTATTGGTATTAGTTAATACCCTGAACATGCAGTTGCAACATGCCCTAATTATCTGTAATGAAATATTCGAATTTTGTCATCGCGAAGTCTAAGTCAGATTTGTGCTCAGCGAGATTTGTGTGAGAAGAAACTTGAGCTTTAGAAGCTGAGGAGACGCTTCAGTTGGTAAAGTGCTTGCTACGTCAGCAAGCACAAGGACCTGAGTTCAATCCCAGAGCTGGAGAGGTGAAGACAGGTGGATTCCTGGGGCTCGGGGACCGGCTAGACTAGTTGTGTTGGTGACCTGCAAGTCGAACATCTTTGTCTTCAAAGGTAACATGGACAACACCTGAGAATGATACTTGGGTTTGATCTATACACAACACACACACCCACACCCACACATACACACACACACACCCCTCATCTAAATGCAGGATATTTTAGTTTGCTCTTCTAATTTTTCCGGAAGCCTAAGAATGTTGAAAGTTATTAGTAAAGTAGACGCTGAAAGTATAAAGACAGGACACCCTAAAGGTCTCGATTTCTGGAGGACAGAGAGCAAAATAAGAACACAAAGTAATCCCCCTGCTTCCATTCATCTCCTCTAATCACTGTGGCTTTACAAATGTTCTTCTGTAGCTCCAGTGGGCAACTGGGTCTGTAACTGTCTGCAGGCCATGCCTGGGAGCAGCCGGCCTCCAATGATAGATTTGATATGCAAATGACAAGGCCATGAAGGGAGCTGGCTGATAAGACTCCAGACAAATTTCAAGTGGGGGGTCACGGTGGGGGGAGCACGATGATCAAATTCACATATTGGATATCTTTCCCCTCCTTTGTCAGAGGAAATATTTATTAATTAAACCATAGAAGGCAAACGTGTACCCCATGAGCAAATTAGAACATCAAAACCTTGGAAAAGAGTCGGTGGGAAGAGTTGGTGAGCCAAGAGGGGAGACCTTAGGGAGAGAAAGGAAACGAGAATTTACCGTTGATTCCAAAGGGAATCGAACAGTCGCCCAATAAATGGATAAATCAAAGGTGAGAATTTCAGGTTAAAAAAAAAAATGCCACGGCTTCATTTCAAACCATTTGCAGCTTCTGGTTTATTTTCAGGAATGATGGTGGTAAAAATGTGGGAACCGAGGACACGGAATTTGTAGTAATTACCACTGGATGACAGTGTTTTCCAGTTCGCCAGCTCTTAAACTGCACCGTGTGTGGAAGACAATACGATTTTAAATGAAAGAATTTAGGAGTAGCGCAAAAGTGAAGGTGCTGAAACTACGTCCCAAAGGAAGTTGTATGGTGTGCGTGCGTGCGTCCGTGCGTGCGTGTGTGCGTGGTGCGTGCGTGCGTGCGTGCGTGTATGCATTTTTACTTCTGGCATTTCAGATTTTTTTCCCCCCTCTGATTCTGCTTTCCCCAAGTTCAACCTATCACTCAGAAGTTTCCAAGATGTACCCTGGCAAAGCCAGCTCGCTGGTGCACACACTGCCCAGTGAGAGAGGGTTTAAGTGGGATTTGCGGTTCTGCAATCCCTCACCCCGGGGCAGGCAGTGAGGGCTTTCTTCTGTGGCTTGGCAGCCTCATTCCTTCTCTTTGCGGCAATTTTCAGTGGAAATTACTTACTGGGGCTCATTGTGTTTTGGCAGCTGCTTCTTTCTGACGTCATGGCAGCATACATAGGCAAGAAGTAGGTAAGGCATCTTCCCCTCCTAGTTACGATTCCTTCATCATGAAGGTTGGGATTCTCAGCGCTGTCCTCACTCAGGGGCATCTAATTCCCAGAAATTCTGATTTCTGAATGGAGCCCAGGACTGTCTTCTGCTATCTAAACATTATTTATTTATTTGCTCATTCATTCATTCATTCATTCATTCATTCATTCATTCATTCATTCATTCATTCATTCATTTCTGTGCCCATGTACTCATGTGCTTGTTCCAGAGTGTTCATGTGGAGGTCAGAGGATGTCTTATTGGAGTTTGTTCTTTCTTTCCACCAGGCAAGTCCCAAGGACCAAGCATAGGTCATAAGCTTTGACTATAAGTGCCTTTACCTGAAGAGCCGTCTTGATACCCTATGATGTCACTTCTAACTGGGCTGTCACCTCAATTTATTGTGTGGTATGCACAGCAAAATGGAATGAAGCATTTTATTAGATTCAATGGTTGAGGTGAACCATCAAGATGATTCTACTTAACTACAGTTAATTCAAGCTTGATTGAAAATTTAAGTGGTCTCATCTGTAACTGGTTTAAATAAGTGTTCAAATCCTTGTTGGGGATGGACTGCAGAGACAGGGCCACAGTTAAGAGCACTGGCTACTCTTTCAGAGGGCTCAGGTTTGATTCCCAGCACGTCCATGGTGGCTCACAATTGTCTGTAACTCTAGTTCAGGGGATCCAGCTGCTCGTTATAGGCCTGCACACACGTGTGGTGCATATAGACACACATGCAGGCAGAACACAGATACAAAATAAAAATACAGAGGTCAAAGTACTCTTTGAATACCTAGAAGCATAAAGCCTACAGCCCTTTTGACGTGATGTCAGCAGCTTGGTGTCTGGTCACTTCGTCCCTAACTCACCCACAGTTGGGAGAGCTTTGTCTCGGTTTTGCTGTGTGTCAACAATATTCATGCCCACATTAACTGTTTCATTTCCTGAGTCTGATCTCTTTAAAAGCTTTGGGAAGAATAGGAGGAAGGATTGTAGTTCCTGAAAGGGATAGGAACTCCACAGGAAGATCAACAGTGTCAACGAACCTGGACCCTTGGGGCTCTCAGAGCCTGAACCACCAACCAAAGAGCATACATGGGCTGGACCTAGGCCTCCCTGATCACAGGCTCATGTGCAGTTTGGTCTTCCTGTGGGTCCCTAGCAACTGGAGTGAGGCTATCCCAAAAGCTGTTGCCTGTCCATGGGATATGTTCATCTAGCTGGGCTGCCTTAGCTGGTCTCAGTGGGAGAGGATTCACCTAGTCCTACAGAGATTTGAAGTGCCAGGGTTGGGGTGGGGGATACCTATGGAGGCCGCCACAAGATCAGAGAAGAAGGAGAGAGGGGGTATGGGGGGCGGAGAAGGATTGTGGGAAGGGTGACTGGGATGGGGCAATGGGCGAGATGTAAAGTGATTAAGTTAAAAAAAAAAAACCAAAAACAAAGCAAGCAAACAAACAAACAAAAAACTAGCTTTGGCCTCAATGGAGGTTTTTGCAATTCAGAAATGTGCTTGCTCCCTCAACTACAAATAAAACAAATTTCCTGAATATGATCTCTTTAGACTTTAAAGTTTTACACACTTGCCATGGATAGAAAGCGAGAGATCCCTGTGGGGTCTTCTGACAAGCATTTTGTATCTAAGAGATGCTAAACAATGATCATTGAGGAACTGTACCCCATTTTGCTGATACTGGGCCTTTTCATGATTGCATTGCCTCATAATTCTAGACAGGACTTTTAAAAGCGTAACTGAGGGGCTGGAGAGATGGCCCAGCTGTTAAGAGCACTAGCTGCTTTTGTAGAGAACCTGAGTTCAGTTCCCACATGGTGGCTCACAGTCACCTGTAAGTCCTGCACCAGGGGACCTGACACCCTCTTCTAGCCTCTGTGGGTACCAGGCATGCATATGGTATGCTTACTTAGATGCAGACAAGCAGCAAAACACATAAAGTAAAAACAAATAAAGACACTGCTTGACTTAGCATACATGATCATGGCTTTCACTCAGGATGACATTTTCTAGTTCCATCCCTTTTCCTGCAAAACTTAGGATGTCCTTGCTTTTAATAGTTGACTAGTATTTCATTGTGTAAATGAACCACATTTTCTATATCCATTCTTCTGTTGTGAGACATCTGGGTTGTCTCCAGATTCTGGCTGTCACAAATAAGGCTAAGAAGACTTGAGTTTGATTTCTAGAATCTATGTAAAAGGCTGGGTATTGTAGGAAGAACTTTTTAAACAATTTAATATTTTTATTTATTCACTTTACATCCCACTCACTGCCCTCCCTTATGGTCACCTCTCCCACAGACTTTCTCTCCTTCCCTCTCTCCTTCTTCTCTTCTGGGTGAGGGGGGCTCCTGCTTATCCTCTGACTCTGGTACATCAAGTCTTTGCGGAGCTAGGCACATTCTCTCCCACTGAGGCCAGACAGAGCAGCTCAGCTAGAAGAACACATCCCAAATGCAGGCAACAGCTTTGGGGATGGCTCCCTGTCCAGTTGTTCCAGACCTGCATAAAGACGAAGTCGCACATCAGTAGCAAGAACCATTAATCCTAGGTCTAGGAAAATGAGTTATGATACCATAGCACCTATTTGCACAAGAATACACAATGCACTCGCGCACACACACCACACATACACACAAGATAATGGGCCTCCTTATGATATTTTCATACACATAGGCCCTTAAAACTTTTTCTTATCTATGTCTCCCACAACCTTACCCCAACCCTCTCCATTTTATTGATCCTCTCCTTTCCCACAAGTCGTTCTCACTCCAGGCAGCATGGCTGGGCTATGGAGAGCCCGAGAGCAAGGGAGTTACCTTCAGTGTAAGACTGGTGAGTGTTAGCCCACTCACCAGAGCATCACGAATGACAGAGTGCCAGTCTCTGCTGCCCCAGGCAGGACAAGACGTAGTCTTGGAAGGAACAGAAAAACTGCAATACCACTTTGTAGCAGGGAAGGAAATGGATTGGAGAGCAAGCTCTCTGCTGACATCATGTGACTTTCCTTTCCTACTCTTCCTACTGAATTTATACTCTTGTCTCTTTATATGACCAGGATGCAATTTGAATAGATATGTGATAGGCTGGCTTTTCAAGGCGATCCCAGGCAATTCTCCACTAACCATAGATGATCAGCATCTGGCTTTTACATCTCATTCTCAGGGACTTAATTCAGCACAGACTCAATTCAGGGATCAGTGGCCTAGGGGAATTTTGCTGGAGCCCTTTCGGATTCTTTAATTCCAGTGTTGGTCAGGGCTAAATTTATTTTTCGACTGATGCTAAATATAGCAGCTGAGTATTAAACAGCAGACACTGGAAGCAGTGTACTTTGAGATTATCAGCTGTTTATTTTAATCAGTAAGCAATGAGGAACATTTCCAGAAATGTCTCAAGGACAATCTGCCTGTGGACTTTTTTTCATTTTTTACCCCATGTGCAGGGCTGTACAGGACACTTTGTAGGTTCAATGTCCAGACTGCCAAATCCTTTCAGGGCAGAGTGGAGGCAAAAATGTCCTTCAAAACATTTAGATCCTCCCGATCTTTCTCTCTCCCTCCTCCTTTCCCCCCTCTCTCTCTCTCCCTCTCCCTCCCCCCCCTCTCTCTCCTTCCCCCCTCTCTCCTTCTCTCTCTCTCCTTTCCTTTCTCTTTCATTTTTCTTTCTTGACCTTTCCCCTTCATGGGAACCTCAGTAATATCCCCCTTGTATTTAGAACTTGGGACAAGGATCAGAGGTAAATGACTGCCACCCTGCTCAGTGCCACTTTCCCTGGGGGACCTGACACTCCTAGGATCCAGTTCCTCAAACCAAGGACGCCTCCAGGTGTTAATCCAGACAGTAGCAATGGTCAGGGGTCAGTATTGGCACTCGAATCACCTGCGTGTTTCCCAGATGACTTTATGTTCAAACGTTTGCCAAACTTACGCTGGTTTAAAAATAGGAAGAGCGAGAGGAGTGATAAAGAAGTACATCAAAATATAAAAATATTTTTATGAACCTCATTATTTTTATTATTTTGTGGAGGTGACATTTATTGATTTTGCTTAACTATTATTTATCCATTTATTTGGAGGCAGAGTCTTTCTCTTTTTGTCAACTGGAATGCACTGTATAGCTCACACTGGCCTCAAGACTCACAGAAATCCTCCTGCCTCAGCCTCCCAAGTGCTGGAATTACAGAGGTGAGCAACCACACCTGTCTGAAACTCATTTGTTTTTCATGTAAGAATATACATTCATTTAAAAATGCATTCGGGGATTCATTTAGCGATTTAAAGTTGTGGTGGCTAATGGAGTTTTCCTTCAATTTCCCGCTCAGATTTTACTTTACATGTTCAGCCTTCTTTTTCTGTTATGTTAGGTTCTCTATGGTCAGGAAAGTCCCATTCGAAAGTAAGTAAAAGTAGCAGAGCATCTTGGCAAATGCCTATAATGTCAGCACTCAGTAGAGACAATGGGAGAGCCACTTCTTTGAGGTCAGGCTGGTCTATGAATTAAGTTTCAGTCTAGCCATGGCTTTGTAGTAAGTCCTATCTATCTATCTATCTATCTATCTATCTATCTATCTATCTATCTATCTATCTATCTATCTATCTATCTCTATCTATGTATATCATCTATATCATCCATCTATCTATCTCTATCATCTATCATCTATCTGTCTGTCTGTCTATCTATCATCTATCTATCGGTCATCTATCTATATCATCTATCTATCTATCATCTATCTATCTATCTATCTATCTATCTATCTATCTATGTTAGTGAAACTATAAAATCACACAATGAAACTATGCACAAGAAACAAAGACTGATGGCCGATTAATCTCTGCCACAGGAATTTAAAAGTTAGCAGTATTGGTGCAGGGGAGATAGCTCAGTACATAAAGCATATGCAGGACCAGAGTTTGGATTCTCTGACCCTAGTACATACCAGGCATCTGTAGCATGACCTGCTTGTAATCTGAGAGGTTGAGAGGTGGAGACATGGGATCCATGTCAAGCTGGCTGAGTAATATCTGGGTTTAAGTCTGAGGGACCCCACCTCAGTGTATAAGGTGGACCAAGGCAGAGGACCCTGCCTCAATGTATATGATGAACTATGACAGAGGAAGTTGTTAACTTTGCATGTATACACATGTAAATATGCAAATATGTGTACACACCATACACATATAAAATTACCAATGTGATTACCGTTTCACTAATAAATGTAAATAGATCCTTATGGTATATTGAAGTTAAGAGCATCAGATGGGCATCAGAGTTTTGTTTTTCTTAAATCTGCAAATGTCAATTGAAATCTGTGCCTTTGCTAAAATGAGACATTGGTTGTTTCTTTTCCTTTTTCCATTTTTGAGGGGTGGCTGAATGCAATTTTGGTATGCATGTTTACACATATACATATGTGTGGGCATGTGCCTGTGCACATATGTACTTGTGCATGTGGAGACCCTAACATTGATATGAGAATCATGCTTTCTTGCTTTTTAACCTTATTCATTCAGATGAAATCTTTCAGTCAAAACCAAGGCTCGCCAATGTAGCCAGCCTCGCTAGCCAGCTTGCTTCAGGGATTCCCTTTCTCTGTTTTCTAAGGTCTAAATTATAGGGCGTCTGTGACACACACCTAACACTATTGTGGGTTCTCATACTTGGGCAGCAAGCACAGTAACTACTTAGGTATCTCCCAAGCCTGAGGCATTCTTGTTACTTGGAGTGAAATATGTCCCAATTTGGGTTTTTCCTAGGGCATCACAATGCACCTACCAATGGAAACACATTTTTCGATGTGTTCTACAAGCATCAGTGCCACAGTTCACAGAAGGCCTTGTCTTCATTTTCTTTACTCACAATGTATGTTTGGGAATGGACACTCCTAAGGAAAATAGAAAATAAATCAAGATTTTGAGATTCATTTTAGTCTCAACATGCATTTTAACATGCATTTATTAAATTAGTAAGATAACCCCAATACTGTGTATGTCTCACTTTGGATTTTATTCAATAATCACAATTTGAGTAACCAACCAAATGGCTAACATTCAAGCCACAAATTGAAGAAAAAAATTACCTACCCAGGCTGGAGATATGATTGAATTGGTAAAGTGCTTACCTTCCATTCATCAGGATCTGAGTTTAAAACCCAGAGATCCTTAAAAACATAGTAGGCATGGAGGTATGTGATTGTAATTCTAGCTCTGGGTAAACAGAGAAGATGGATCCTTGGGGTTCACTGGGCACACAGCTGAACCTAATTGTCTTGCTCCAGGCCAATGAATGACCCTATCTTAGAAAGAAAAAGAAGTATGTAGGTCCAGAGGAACAACATCCATGGGTGTCCTCTGGCTTCCACATGACAGGTACATATTTGTAAATACCTGCAGGTGTACAAACCTTCATGTAAACCCCACTCACCGCAAGCTCATATACCCTCCTGCCCCCAAATAGCTCTGTTCTCAAATTTGTAGACCAGGAGGAGAAAGGGACAACTAAACAGACAAGCATCTTGTAATATGGTTTAGGATTTAGCTATAGGGGTGTGGAGGAGACTGGCTTTCCCCTGGGCTGAGGTAAAAGGTAGTGCAAGAAATGTGTTTAAGGGTCACTGTCTTAGTTAGAGTTTCTACTGCTGTGAAGAGACACTATGACCATGATGACTCTTATAAAGGAAAACATTTACTTGGGGTGGCTTACACTTTTAGAAGTTTAGCCCATTATCATCATGGAGAAAAACATAAAGGCGTACAGGCAGACATAGTGCTGGAGAAAGAGCCGAGAGCTCTGACTTGACTGACAGGCAGCAGAAGGAGACTGTGTGCCACACTGGGAGTGGCTTGAGCATATATGACTGCAAAGCCCACCCCCACAGTAATACACTTCTCTAATAAGGCCACACCTCCTAACAGTGCTGCTCATTATGGGCCAAGCATTCAAACACTTGAGTCTATGGGGGGGGCATTCCTATTCAAACCACCATAGCTGCCCATTCTATGAGACCATACAGGCATAAACTCACCCATTTGCTTCTCTAAGAGCTTCTGAAATAGCTACAGACCAGTTGAGTTAAAAATGGATGATTAAGTGAAAAAAATGTCAGGCAATAAGACTATATTGGTGAGATAAATTATCATAGCCTCTGACTTATTAGTGAATGGCCAATATTTAGCAAATGAGTACTTGATGGGAACTGTCACATGTACTCTGAGACGCGCAGGGCTTTATATACAAGGGGCATAAGGAATTGATTTGGTTAGAAGATTAAAAATGGACTGTGAGACTTATAGATCAGTTGGGACTGGAAAGATGAGTGAAAGTTAGCGGCCAAGCTGTGAGACAGAGTCTGCCCAATGCTGAAGGATGAGAGTGTCTGAATGTGGACAGAGACTGGAAATGGTTGGCACAAGATTAGACTGAGGAATTACCTATGTTGCTTCAAGATAGCGTTCTGTTGTGTTTCCTTATCTGTATGGTACTCTGGTTGGTTTCAGCTTTTCTACTTTTATTTTATTATTATGTGCATAGGTGTTTTGCCTGAATGTATATGACTGTGTTCCATATGTGTGCCTGGTGCCTTTGGAAAACATAAATGGGCCAGATACCCTGAAGATAGAGAAATAGAAAGTTGCGAGCTACTATGTGGGTGCTGAGAATTGAACCCAGGTCCTCTGAAAGAGCAGTGAGTACTCTTCACCACTGAACCATGTCTACAGCCCCCAGTTTCAATTTCTTCTTCAAGGACTTTTAGTAATTCTAACTAAATATTCCCACTCAGACAGGTTAGTCCGAGTTACACAACAAAGGGCACATCCTCCAGACCCAGTTGATATGGTATACTTCTGTCATCAGTATCTTACTTAAGATCTGAGCTTTTCTATGAAGCTAAGTGAGCACCAGGGATAGGTTTTGCTGGGAAATTAATATCACAAAGGATGTTAGAAATGATAATGTTAAAGTCATACAGATTTGGTTAAGTATGTTAGACAGTCTTGAGGCCATGTTGAAATTTAAACTATTTTCTAAATGGAAATAGATATTAATGTTCTGATTGAAAGAAGTGGCATTATTGAATTATGCTTTATTAGACGTATCACAGGGCTGTGTGAAGGATGAATGAGTTGAATATGTCAAAGTAGAGACAAGATGACACTTTTGAAATTATAGCAACAGTAAAGGAGGGTAGAACAGAGATGAGGGTAGAATGGTCATAGTGAAGGTAGAGATTGGGAACACACTTGGGAGTCAGTGTTGCTAGGAGTCAGTGATTAACTGGATGAGTGTGCTAAAGGAAGATGACTCCCAGGACTGCAATGAGAATGAATGGATGTATGGAGTTGCTAGGTACACTTAGGAAAGGTATGAGGATCAAGAGCTTATATCTGGAACACTGAAATGTGAAAACTTAGCAAGATAAGCACATGGGCCCATTATGCAATGTTGGCTTGAATCTCAATAAAGAGGCCTGAACTGAGTTCAATATTTGAGCATCATTGATTGGTTCAGTGATTTCAAAGTCAGGGGAGCTGATGAAATTTCCCGAAGGAAATAGTTGAATCTCCAATGCTGTAAGAAGAAGAAAAGTAAGGTTTAATGTGGAGATTTAGTCGCTCACTGCAATTGTTTTGACTGCCTAATATCTAAACCATCTCTCTATGCTTGGGGAATTACACTTATGGGACTTGTAATGATAGATTATGCTGCACATGGTGAGTGTTCTGAGCATTCTAGGTGTTTAATTGCAATCTCTCTTACAGCTTCAGCCACCTGCTGAACTTGTACTGAATTGAGATTCAGGAACTAGTTGATGGAGTTTTGTTTTTGTTTTTGTTTTTCAGAAGAAAAGCCACACCTCCCATGATTTATGCCAAGGCAAGTGCCTTTATGTGATTAAAACCATCTCTCTCAGTTGTGCTAAGTCAGATGGACACTGAGCATGGTGCATGATAAGCACGTGCTCTAAAGTCAGCTGTGATAGCTCATTCTTACAGCCAACTTGGATGCATCTAGAATCATCCAATAGATACATTTCTGCCTATGCCTATGAAGGTGTTTCCAGAGATGTCCACTGTAGGTGGCATCATTCCATAAGCTGGGGTCCCAGGCTGAATAAGAAGGGGAAAAGGAGAAAGCCAGCTGAGCACCAGCATCCATCTCTTCCTGATTCCTGACTGTTGAAGCAACAAGACAGGCCATCTGACGCTTCTGTCACCACAGCTACAACCATTTTTGCCACCATAACTCCCCTCTCATGATGGATGGTACTGTGAGCTAAAATAATTCTTCCCTTCTTTAAGTTGCTTTGGTCAGGTACTTTGTCACCAAAATGAGAAAAGGGACCAGTAGATCAACTATCATTGTTTTCATTGTATGGATGAAAATGTGACTTTGCAATGCTCCAACGAGATCCAAATTCTGGGGCTCTCTTATTTCCAAGTTCACGTGCAGTGTTGTATCAAAGCTAACACAGAGTATCCACAAAGTCAGTATATTGTATAATACTTGACAAGTTTGTTAAATGTACTGATCATCCCTTTAAAATCTGTGGCAGTGTTTTTTTTTTAATTTATATATATTTAGTATGCTTGTCTCTGTGTATATGCTTTGAATAGAGAACACCTTGCAGGAGTCGATTCTCTCCTCTTTGTCTCAGGGTTCAAACTCAGGCTATCAGGCTTATCAGCAAGCTCCTTTACTCACTGAGCCACCGGGATGGTCCAGTGGTCGTGTAGATTGCTTTTGATCTGGGTATATAAAATGTAGCATTAGAACATAAGATATACACACATTTTGGGGTAAATTTATATGTATGAAAATATTTTGTCTTTTCTTTCACTTTAATTTTCTCTTGCAAGGCTGAAAGTTTCCTATGGCTTTTCTTTGGCAGACAGTGGTGGTAGAATGAGAAAATCCCCTTCAGATACTGGTGATTCTATCAAGGGAGTCTGCTGCTAAAAGTACCATTTCATTTGCTCAGTTACTTTGGCTATGTCTCAGAAAATGTTCGACTTTCTAGAGATACTCTTCCTGATTCCCAGTGTGAGAGGGTTTACAGTTCTATGACAAGCAGCTGAACCTATTTCTAAAGCTGACTTGGTTTGCATACTAAGAGTCCTCTGGGATTTTGCTAGGGCTAGTTGTCCTGAGCATGTGCAGTGGCTGCTATTCTGAATGAAAGAACTAGTTTGTTTGTGCTTTAATTATCTCTTCTTACAAGATCTACCCAGCAGTATTGCTGCACGCAGCTTGAAAGAATTTAATTAAACAAACAAACAAAAACAGCCCTTGCTTTTGTTGTTATTGTTGGTCTTAGTTGCTGGAATGAAATCAGGCAACGATTGTGCCAGTACATGGAGATTTTTTTCCTTCTTATGAAGAAACTGCTATTAAGACTAAGGACAGAAACACTTAGGTACATAATACAAGATATTTTATTTTTCCACGTGAAGTGTCCCCTTCTTTGCAATGGGCTAGAAATGCAAATTCTGAGATGAGTACCTTTGCTTTCCATGGAAAGTTCCATGGAAATTCCAAGAGAATTAAAGGATTTACTAGGAGCTCAAGTATCTTTTTATTTTTTCAGAAGAGTCTCAGAAAAGTTAACAAAAAAATATTGCAATGACATAGAAGCTCAATTCTGGAAATAACTCAAAGGTCATCTGGTCTACCTGGGTAAAATCAGAAGGGAGAGATGGCGCAAATGAAGAATGGTTAGTAGCCAAGATGAGTTCTTCAGCTTCTAGTGACCCAAGATTTTATTACCAGACAAACATATATTAGATTGTTCATTAAGCATGTATGGATTCATTGTAGGAAAATGAAAGATGAGCAAGGCATGGAGATTTCTCAAAGGTTTGTGTTGTGTCTGATAAATTCCTAGAAATCAATGTAGGAACATAGCTCTTTTTGTCTGAGCTTCTTTTATTTCTTTTTCTCAAGTCTTATGAAACTTGGCAGAGGAAGAAAAGTAGATAAAACAGAAAGGAGAATCTGATATTTCCCCAACAGTTGTGAAACCTGTTTGCTACACTTGGGGCATGAAAACTGAGTTTTGATTCTTAAAAATTAATCAGATGGAACATACTTTTACTAAATACCTTCTTGCTATAGGCCACTGTCTGGGACCAATGTAGACATTTAAACAAATAAGAAATTGTAACTGGCTTTCTTTTCAAGACACTTTTGATATAACTTGGCTAAATTTACTGCATGCTGTGTATATTTTTAAATTAAAAATGTATTTATTGTTAACATGTATGTGTGCACATGATATATTAATATACATGTGCATGTGCTACAGTACACTTATTGAAGTCAGAGAGTAACTTTACAGACTTAAGTTTCTTCTTTCACAGTGGGTTCTTTGGGTCAAAGTCAGGTTATTAGGCTTTCTGGAGAGCACTTTTCCCTACTGGCCTATCTTTCTGGGCTATTTTGTATATTTTTTAAAAATGCTGATTTCTAGTACAATGGCATGCACCTGCAGTCCAGGCTACTTTGGAGACTGAGATGGGAGGATTATTAGAGCCAGGAGTTCAAGACCGGTCTAGGCCCCATAGTAAGACCTTGTTTCAAAAAACAGAAAAAAAGAGGGCAGATTTGAGATATTGTTCAATATTTTAGGTAAAAAAGGGGCTCAGTGAGAAAAGACTGTTTCAAATTTCAGTTTCAAATTCTACCCAGTATTTAAGGACAGACACTGTAGGGTTTCTTTGTATTGATTGCTTAGATGGGTGTCCATGTAACCTCATTTCAGATACCAACAGATACTTGTTTCTTTCCTGCAATAGAGTTTTTCCCTCCCATTGAAGCAATCTGATTGTAAGTCATTTTAACTAAGGCTGTGAGAACTGAGTAAGAGATATTGATATGCTTATGAATGTTTTAGTTTTTACCATTTTCTAAATAATTGTTGAGCATCTATAATGTTTTAGGTGTCAGGTGCTTAGGACAGAAGAAAACGCCAAAGCCTGGTTTATGAATGTGTATATTATGATTGGTGCTCTATATAGGCATAAGTGGTTGAGATGTTCTTTAAATCTTTTAACAATAGAAACTCACCGTTTTGTTCTTTGAAGGCCACTTACGAACTTTACTATGAGGTACTTCCTCATAGCACCTATCTTACCAGATCTTACTTATTTTATTCCTTTAAAACATATGAATGAGAGCCTGGGGTGATCGCTCAATTAGTAAAGTGTTTGCCTTGCACCACAAGGGTCTGAGTTTGATATGCTCAACCCATGTTTGAAAAAGAAAAGAGAAGCTGGGCATAGCGGTGCACACTTGTAATTACAGTACTAGTAAGGCCCAGATTTCTGGGCCTTGATGGCTAGCCAGCTTAACCTACCAGCCCCAGGCCTGTAAGAGACTCTGTCTCAGAATAATCAATCAACCAGTGGTGGACAGAACCTAAGGAATGATACCTGAGATTGTCTTCTGGCCACCATACGCATGCGCGAACAGATGCATCCTCATCCACAGGAACACATGTGCATGCACACACAGACATGCACATAAGATCACATAGATAAGCTTCATATAGTGGGACATGCTTAGAATCCGAGCACTTGAGAGAAAAAGGCAGAAAGATTATAAGCGCCAAGCTTACCTGGGCTATATAGAGAAACAGTGGTTCAAAGAATAAACAAACATTAACACCCCAAACCACACAAACATCTTGGAATGGACCACAGCCTAAGAATTAAAGGATTAGAATCAGTAAATGCCCGGGAGATCTTTTGTGATATGATATTCTGGTCTATATCAGACCAGATGTGGTATGCAGGTATGCAGGTATGCAGGTATGCAGGACGTGAGTGTTGATTGAAGGGGAAGCCAAATGGTATGTATGAAAGTGCAGAACCTTAGAGGCAGGGTAGTGATGAAGGGCCATGGTGAGGAGGGGAATCCAGGAAACACTGAGGAGAGGGAGAATGGAGGTAAGATGTAAGGAGAAGGGCAAGGGAGATAAATTCAAGTGCAGCCACAGATTTTTGGTTATCTGACCTTGATCCCTGGACAGATCAGATCTCTCAGCCATTGCATCTGGAGAGCAGAACAGGATCTCTGAAGATCCTTTGGAAAAGACTTTGAGAAACCAAAGCTGAGCCATTGATCTAGTTTCAGCTGGAAACATAATATAACAGACCTGTTATTGCATGTGAACCGATAGCTTCTACTTTGTTTTACAAATACATGTTGAAGTATCAACCAATTTTGTAATTATTAAATATAATCTAATTTAGCCTTTTTGCCTCTGATTAATTTATTTATAATCTCAGGATTGCACCCTTGTTCAGACTTGGCGATATAATTTTGAAGCACAAAATGAGACATCTATGAAACATTAACTTCTTGCACTTAGGAAGGTCAATCTTATATATTATATCAAATTTAAATAAATCAAACATGGACCGCGAACCTTTACCCTACTTTCTAAATTTAGAGCTAGAGAAGTATTTTGTTGAGGCTGGGTGCACACCCCTTGGTAGCATGGGTTTGTAATTGAAATGTTGACACGACCTTAAAGCACCACAGTGTGAGCAGTGTTGTTCTAATAAATCTTGTCCCTAATCCTCAGAGAGGACCTAAAGAAGAGATTCACTTTCTGTATCAGGTTTCATTTACTGAAAGGCTTCTGAAGATAAAGCTCATAAACTATGGAGGGACAGATACAATGTGGGCTAAAGGGTTAAAAGGCTAGAGACAGCTCTGTAATTCTCAGAAATGGGAAACAGATGTTGTTTGACATTTTGAAGCACAGTTTCCTTCTCCTTCGCGCACTTTCTTTGGCTATCGCGCTTTTCAAAGCAAAGACGTATCACTGTAAATGAGAATCGCTTGGCAATGAGTTTCCTGCTCAGAGTACAGAGGGACCTAATATTAAGACTAATTTTTATTTAATGCAGTGTCTTTTCACATAAATGGAATCACAAATAGCATTTGAAAGGCGAATGGCCTCGGTAGAGTTTATCACGAAACCCAGCGAATTAAATCACACCTTACAAAAATGAGTAAATATAATAGGAAGGAAACATTGCTTGAGCCTTAGACTCTCCTACATATTAATTTTGGTTGCTAAGGGAACTGCCCTGATTTGTGCTGACTTCAGGGAAACTCTGTGCAGATGAACACCTGCAGGTGCCAGTTGGGATTGAGGACTTGGTTTTATGTTTCAAGAGAGAGTGGTAAGAGGGATGTGCATGTGGTAAAAGATTAGTGCGTGGGATAGATTGTCTTGGTAGGCAAGACCCAAGATGAGACTGGGCACCCGGGGCCCCAGGTAGTCATCAGCTGGAAGCTTGCAAGATGAGTGGAAAGTTAGCTTCTGAGCAGACGGATGGAACGGAAGGAAGGAATCCAGAGGACAGCAACAAGGTGGGTATACTCCAAGACCAGGGAAAACTATTGGTTAAATAAAAGGCTGGACTGACCTGTGTGTCACAGGATGACTGGTGCTGGACATTTCCCCAAGGCTATATAAAACCAATCTGGTGGTTGTATAAAAGGCATGGATTTTGTATTAAATCTAGTGGAAAAAATGAGTTTATTACTTAAGAATGTGAAATAAGAACTTTAAGGGACTAAAATAATAAGGAAAAGCAGTAAGAAAGCATTGTTCTTTGTTTTCGAGATACATTCAGATAGCCATTCGATGAAAGTTGTAACAGGTGGGTTTAAATTAAAAGGGAAGATCTCTTTTTGGGCAGGAGAATGAGGCAGGGTACCAAATGTTCATTGATTCTGCTTTTCATTGACAAGGGAAAGGCATGCCCCAATGCTGAAGCCCAAGCATAGAGTCTCATTTGAGAAAAATTGCCAAATGTTCCCTACCATATCTGTCATTCCCGAAGAGTTGACTATATCAGCTACCTGCTAATCAGGCTCCGGAGAAAATGAGATGTAAAAGAAAATAGAAACAAACACCAAAGTTTGCAAAAAAGATGAATGAAACTCAAGAGCACCCAGAAAAAACTCCTACCAAGTCACTGGCTGGGTGTCTGTAGAGGTAAAGGTTCCTCCAGCATGACTCAATGTGAGATACTGTGAGGCCTGGACTGCAGTGTACCTGCAGGAGGAAGGGGAGAACCTTTGAGTCAGAACTATGCAGTGCTCTATGAGGTAGAAATCCGGATTGAGCCATCATCTGGAGTAGATTGTATTGGGACAATGTCTCAGTGTCTGATGATTACAGGCATTCAGGGACTGGTGAAGTGAGAGCAGCATCTGTGCCCACAGTAGGACTGCATATAGACTCTCCCCACACTCAGTTTCCATTCCTTTGTTTTTTTCTGAATCTTTCTTTTTTAGCAGATACTTTCAATTTAGTGGAAAGTAATGTTGTCTGTTACCCTTCGGTGCTCTTTGTGGTAAGCTTTTCAAAGAGCAAAGCTTGCAGTCAGGTGCCTTACTGCTTCAGTCTCCCAAGCAATAGGATTGCTTCAGGTTTGTTCACTGAGTTTCCTTGCCTGTTTTTCTTCTCCTCCTACCTTTAGCTGGAACTGTCCCATGCATTCTTCCACTCTTCTCATTTTCTCTGGTTTACTAGCTTTCCCCTCTTCTATGCTTTCTATATTTCTTGAATATGAATCTAATTTTGGTCTTAGTCTGATTATCCCTTTTCTGTTCCAGTCCTTAAGAACTAATGTCTTAGTACACACTGTACCACTCTTTTGGTGCAATGGGGTATTTATAGACTTTATTTTACATATGGCAACACTCAAATATGGCAGAAGAGCCATCATTAACCCTTATCACAATTTTTACAAAACCTGTACTGTTCCTGCCCTTTAGTTCTCATTTGGTAGGACTTGAAGCCACACAAATAGCCTCTGGGTGTGGGCTTTGGTTTACAGGGTGTCTTTTGTCCTCACCTGCCAGGCTGGCCCAGGGCTCTGGGTTTTCAGCCACTTCTCCCCATGTGCCTTGCTAGGGGGGGTGAGAAAAATTTGGCCTTCGAGGCAGCAAAGGTCCCCAGGGTGGCTTTGAGGGGCAGCTGACACAAATTCTGGACAGCACAACAGGACAACCAATGAAATAAGACTCTAATATGAATTCGAAAGGAACACAATTTCTGAATCAATTCAAAGTGAACCCCGACAAATAGATTAATGAAATAAGATAGCGACTGTATGACATGAAAGAATTCAAGGAAGAAATAGAAAAACTGACAAGGAGAGAGAGGAAAAAACCCATTAGCTTTACATGTGAAGCTCCATAAGTTAATTAAGAAACCCATCAGAAAGTCTCACCAGTAAGATGGGCCAAATAGAAGACAGACTATCAAAGCTTGAGGATAAGTAGATGGATTAAATCAATTCAGAAAATCCAATGATAAAATAATAAGATCTTATGAACAGACCACATGAGATCTATGGAAAACATGAAAGACCAAATCTATGAGTGATGAGCACAGAAGAGCAAGAAGTTAAAGCTGAAGGAACAGAAAATTTATTTAATACACTAGTAGCAGCAAATACCCCAAAATCTACCGTCCAGATACAAGAGACATTTAGGATACAGAACAGACAAGAGTGCAAGAGATCTTCTCACATAATACTCTAGACATCCAAGAAAGAATATTGAAAACGTCATGGGGGAAGCAACAATTCATCTCTAAAGGCAAAAACCCTCCAGAATGACAGATTTACCACCAGAAACTCTAAAAGCCAAGAATAATGTATTTGAAGCTATGAAAGGCAATAATTGGCAGTCTTGATGACTATGTGCACATTCTTTCTATGAGAAACAGAAACTACAGAGACTTGTGGCCACTAAGCCAATAGTATAGAAGATACCCGACGAAATCCTACAGAATGAAGAGAAAGACAAACACACCCCATGAACTCATAGGAAATAATAAACTACCTCTGAATAATTAACAGGCAAGGGAGGATCAGGAAATTAAAACCTTTTACAAAAAGAACAAAATGATAGACTTCATCATTTGCTGTTCAATAAGTTTCAAAGTTAATATTCTCACTTTATCAATCAAAAGACCCATAGTAGCAGATTTGGAAAAAAACAAAAACAAAAACCAAAAAACCAAAAAACAAGATTTACTGTTGCCTCTAAAAGAGTCACCGCAGTGATATAGACAGGCCCTTCTTAGGGTGAATATCTACCAAGAGGGCAGGCCAGGGACAAAGAAGGATGGCTCATCAAGCACAGACAAATGCACTGTAAATCTGGCGAACTGAATCTGTCCTGAGAATTCATGTAGAGGTGGGAGAAGAGAATAAACTTTGCAAAATGTTCCTCTGAACTCCACACATGCACTATAAATACACACACACACACACACACACACACACACACACACTATAAAAAATTTAAGAAAAATAATAGAAGAAACAAACACTCTTGACAATTTAGCAGGGTATAAAACCAATATACAAAAGTCCGATAGCCTCCTTGTATACCATAGCAAAGGTGCTGGCAAAGAAACAAGAAAAGCATGCTCACTCACAATAACAACAACAACAACAACAACAACAACAACAACAACAACAACAGCCCTGGAATAAAGCTAAAGAGAAATGAAAGATCTGAAAGACTTCCAATAAACATTTAAAACACAGAGAAAAGAAATTAAAAAAGTCCATAGAAAATGACAACACCCCAATGTTCACCAGGAGGTAGAATATTGAAATTAGCCCTATTGCCCAATCACATTTAGATATGACTATCAAATTCCTATAGAAATTAAAGTGTTCTTCACAGACATAGAAAAAAAGACTTGAAATTCATATGGAACATGCTCCTCTATGTTCATAGCAGCCTTATTTATAATAGCCGGAAGCTGGAAACAACCCAGATGTCCTTCAACGAAGGAATGGATACAGAAAATGTGGTACATTTACACAATGGAGTACTACTCAATTATTAAAAACAATGACTTCATGAAATTCATAGGTGAATGGATGGAGCTAGAAAATATCATCCTGAGTGAGGTAACCCAATCACAAAAGAACACATATGGTATGCACTCACTGATAAGTGGATATTAGCCCAAAAACTTGAGATACCTAAGAAAAAAATTCACAGATCATATGAAGCCCAAGAAGAAGGAAGACAAAAATGTAGATGCTTCATTCCTTTTTAGAAGGAAGAGAAAAATACTCATGGGAGGAAAAACAGGGACAAAGCATAGAGCAGAGACTGAAGGAAAGGCCATCCAGAGACTACCCCGCCTGGGGATTCATCCCATATACTGTCACCAAACCCAGTCACTATTGCTGATGCCAAGAAGTACTTGCTGACAGGAGCCAGATATGGGTATCTCCTGAGAGGCTCTGTCAGAGCCCTACTGATACAGATGAGGATGGTTGCAATTAACCACTGGACTGAACAAGGGAACCCTAATAAAGGAGCTAGAGAAAAGCCTGAAGGAGCTGAAGGGGTTTGCAACACGATAGGAAGAACAACAATATCAACCAACCAAACCCCACCAGAGCTCCCAGGAACTAGACCACCAGTCAATGAGTACACATGGAGGGACTCATGGCTCCAGCCATATTTGTGGCAGAGGATGGCATTGTAGAATATCAGTAGGAGGAAAAGCCCTTGGTCCTATCTTCACTTGTTTCCACAATGTAGGGGAATGCCAGTGCATTGAGGTTGGAGTGGGTGGGAATGGGAACATCCTCATAGAAGCAGGGGGAGGGAGGAGGGAGTATGAGAGAGGGAAGAAAAGGGATAACATTTGAAATATAAATACATAAAATATCCAAGAAAAATAAAATTATTTAAAAAATTCATATGGAAGTCAAAAGACACTGGAGGGAGAGAGAGAGAGAGAGAGAGAGAGAGAGAGAGAGAGAGAGAGAGAGAGAGAGATCATTATTATTAATCTATATTATATATAAAGAACTAAAAACACTACACAGTAAAAAGCAACCTAGTCAATTAATGGGCTAATGAACAAACCATTTTCAAAGATGAAGTAGAAATGGCCAGTACATAGATGAAAAAATGTTAATTGCTCTTGGCAGTTAAGGTGAAACTCCATTGAGATACCATGTCGTCTCAGTCAGAATAGATCTCATAGACTAGCAAATATTGGCCAAAATATTGATGAGAAATGATCCTTAGACACAATTATTGATAGGAATGAAAATTAGGTACTATACAAATATGCATGGATGTTCCACAAAAATAGAGTTACCATATCACCCAGATACATCAAATCTAGGTACATACCTAAAGGGCTCTAAGTGAATATTTCACAGAGATACTTGTAGATCAAAATTAAGGAAGCACTATTCAAAAAAAAAAATCCAAGTGACAGAACCAGTTTTGGTTTCCCCTCCACAGATGAATGGATAAGGGAAATGGAGTATTACACAGACATAAATAGGAATAAAATGATGTCATTTGTTCGAAAACAGACAAGACTGGAGATTGTTAAAATGGCAAACATGTTTTCACTCATTCATGAATCCTAGATTCCACATAGATACATAAATTCACACACACATATAAGTATGTATACATGTGTACATATAGTATATATATACATATATATATGCAACCTGTTGAGGAAAAAAATATATGACAAGGTGAATCCTAGATTTCACATAGATACACAAATTCACACACACATATAAGTATGCATACATGTATGAATATAGAGTATATATAGCCAACCTGTTGAGGAAAAAATATGGCATGGAATATATGTGACACATAAATGACACATAGAAGGTCATATTTATGTGCGACATGAGGTTAGAAATAAACGTTGAAGGAAAGAACCTAGTGAGAGAGGAAAGGAAAAAGAGGAGAATGAGGAGGACCATGAGTGTAAGTATCATCATCAACATTTGCCATATACTTGACAGAAATGGTCTTTATTAACTTCGGAATTATGTATAATATATTAATGCTCATGCCAAAAGGGACACAAGGAAGAAAGTAAGCAGAAAAATTAAAGAAATATGAGCTAGAAGATCATCATTGGGATTTATGTCATGGAATGAGATTTATAAAAACGACTAATATATACTCCAAACTGAAACATTAAAAGCAGACACATACAAACACAGGGGCCAATCAATTCTAAGAATATTGCTACCGTTCTTATTTTTGTTCAACCAGTGCCCTCAGTGGGGAAAGCACTGCTGTTGTGCTGTTTTTATATTATTTCGTTTGGTTGTTTTGTCATTTTGACAGGGCTTTACCCTGTAGCCCATGATGGTTGTGTTGTTGTTCCAGCCTATACGAGTTTGAGCAATCAACCATTCTGGCCTCAGGGTCTTCAGTTTTAAAACAGTCTAAGAAATAAGTGATATCTTTTGATCTCCTTAAGTTCTGACTCAACATCTTAGCAACAGCAAATATGAATTTTAAGTCAGATCATAACCATTACCTGCTTTAGTTGCTTTGGAAATATAAGCAACTATACGGTGGCTCCCCACCCGTGGGTCATGACCCCTTTTGGGGTCACGTATCAGGTAGCCTGCATATCAGATATTTACATTATGATTCATAGCAGTAGTAAAATTACAGTTATGAAGTAACGATAAAATAATTTTATGGTTCGGGGTTACTACATCATGCGGAACTACATTATAGGGTCACAGCATTAGGAAGGTCGTTTATTCTCCAAGTTAATGATGTTTGTAGGAAAATTATTCTTAAGCAGAGCTAGGAAAATATAATATGCATGGAGTTCTTGCTTAGGCCAAGCACACCATGGAAACTTACACCTCAGGTAGGCAAGCCTGCCCGCATCAGGGATCGTAGCGAGCTGAACTATTTCATGCAAGGCAGGCATCATGCTCTTTTGAGTCCATTGTCAGGAGTTTATGCGCAATGTCTACACTATGCTCCAGGGCCTGAGGCAGAACTATTAACGATAGAAATAACACTGCACTTTATTTTTTTTCTAGGCAGAAAACAAAAGCCTTTGTTTCATGGCATGAAAACATATATGCCCTGCTGAGAACTTTGCAAGATGATAATCTGGAAACTGCTAACAGAATGCGCTGTAGCATGGCCTTTCTTCATACTCTTAGACGTGTCATCAGATTTCTGTTGGTTGCCAGCACTTGGGTTTCTACAAGCTGGCAATGCTGCCCTAGGCACTCCTGTAGCCTAATGAGAATGAAGTAATATGGCAGATCTTACTATCCCAAGGGGCAGAATGCCACCTATGTAGGGGTCTGTGTCAGGAAAGCGGGGAGAGGACAGAAAAGTAACTGAGGTGAGGTATGGAGCTGGACAAGAACCAAAGGGCTTGAGTCGTGCACTTTTAGACACGACACAACAGAACAAGGAGAGTATATTGATAATATTGTTACTCCCTTACAAAGGCTAAGGGTTATCGCTGTCCTTTATGTGTTTCGCATTGAAGACCTATTAGAGCAATGAGATGTATACACTTTCCTGACAACTCGACATTCCTGATGGAGGCGGAGCCCTAGTTATCTGCTTCCAGGGAACTTGAAGCGTATTCCAATTACTGATGTTGAAATCATACAGTAGTGCTGTGAAAAGACCCTTGAACTAAAAGCATTGGAAGACTCCCAGTCAACCACATGCCTGAATAGGGTCAAACGAACTCTTTTTCTCTGGGTCTAGTTCTGTAAAATGCAAAAGGTGGGTTAGATGAGCTCTAAGATCTCTTTCAGCCTCGCGGTTCTCCGTAATTATTCTTTTAAGGTGAATATTGCTTAGTATTTCCCAGCTCCCCCCTGGCAATTCCTGATATACATGCATGGAAAGACAGCCCATCCGAGCAAGGATTATTGAATAGCTCTTTGCTCTGCAGTGACTTGTCGCAATGAGTGTTGCACAATGTTCACTGAGAATTTTAGTGCCTTATTTTCATACCTTTTCTGCCAGAAGATGCTATTGCCCCAAGAAAGCAAGGCCTTGCTTCTTCGCCTCCTCTGAGGCTTTGTTTTTGTGTGATTCCTTCTCAGTGGAGCCTTTCTTAAACACTATGCAAATAGAAATCCACTATCACCTCCTCATACCCTAGCCCCTTTCTTTGGCTCTTATCAGGCCAACACATTCATGAGCGACAACCATGTACGTAATCTAACACTTGGAATTTACTAGAAGAGAGAGCTAGGCAATGATACACACCTGTAATCCCAGCGCTTGGGAGATAGAGTCAGGAGAATCAGGAGTTCAAGGTCATCTTCAATTATATTGAGAGTTCAAGGTCAGCTTAATATACATCTTTCTCTCTGTCTCTCTGTCTCTGTCTCTCTGTCTCTCTGTCTCTCTGTGTCTCTCTCTTTCTCTCTGTCTCTCTCTGTCTCTCTCTTTGTCTCTCTCTGTCTCTCTTTCTCTTTCTCTTTCTATTTGCCTTTCTCTTTCTCTCTCTTTCTCTTTCTCTCTCTCTCTCTCGTCTGTCTCTGTCTCTTTTCAAACTGAACAAACAGAAGTTAAAAAAGAAAAGAAGTCCTTTCCAGCAAGGAGATAACTCCAAGAAGTTATAGCTGCTGGCGTTATGAGCTGTGTTTATGTCCTACCAAATTTATAACTTGAAGGACTCACCTTGCTTACTCCCGAATGTGACTGTATCTGGAAATAAGATCTTTTAAGGAGTTACTAAGATAAAATGGAGACAGGACTGGCCCCTAATCCAATCTAACTAGAGTTCTTATAAGGAGAGCAAGTTTGTTAGGTACGGTAGCTCATAACTAGGGAGGCTGAGGCAGAAGGATAGCCTGGGCTATATGTTGACTTTCAGGTTAGCCTGAGCTACAGTCTGAGACTTTGGCTCAAAACAAACCAAACAGCAGTACCAACAAAACCTCAAAACAACAAAGAAAAGGGAGAAGAAAAAGATGACCATGACACCAAGACGTAGAGCAGTATTGATAAGCTTTGTCATGGAAGACAAAATACCTGGTGACTGAAACAAGGGGCAAAACCCACCCAGCAGTGTTTATCATGTTGTAATTAAACTGCACAGGAAAGTCACACGTGCTTTGCTTAAGGTTTCCTGCAGAGTCTAGAATTCAGAATTACTCAAGAGTGCTAGCTCCTCCCGAGACATGGCAAAGAATTCAAGAGCCACACAGATTCTGTTAAGAATGTATTTAATGTAGAATGCAGTGATGAATAACTTAGCAGGACTCTGTAGCTAGACTGCCTTGGTTCAAATCTTGATGCACCACAATAAGCTGTGTGATTTTTGACAAATGACTACATCTCCATTTCTTCATAGGCTAATGCGTGGCATCTAGATACTATTGCATATGTGTCTATCATTACCCCTGTTTTATGACAAAATAGCCCATTTCTGGGCTTCACGGAATACAAATGGAGTAGTCTAATACTGATAGTGATCACTTGTATTCATTGATTTCTGACTATTTGAAAGATACTGATAGGCATTTTATAAGTAATTCTTATTTGTCTAAACAACACTATGACATAGGTGTTCTACTACTACACAAACAAGAAATTGAAATCCACAAAAGAATATAAGTTGTCTATGGACATTCAATAATCCTGTCAGAATTTACCCGTAGGTATAATTCTAAAGTGCATTTCTTCTCAGCAGCCCATCCTCTTGGTCTTGCTTTGGGTAAGGACCCAACATCTCTTTAGAGGAATGACAGCATTGAAATATGCATGTGACTTTCAAATATCTCATATTTGTATGATTTTTATTTTTGTTTTACAATAAATATTAACAAGAATTCATTTTTTTGGAGCTAAATCCCCAACCCAAGAATTCATTTTTCTATTGTTGATGCTGTAGTTCGTTGGCATAAAAACTATGTAAGTCTTTTGACTTGACCACGACAAATTCACTCAAGGCTCAGTGAATATTTAAGGCGAGTAGGTTTTTTTTTCCTCCCACTATCTTTGCCCTGTAAACGCCTCATTTGTCAGTAGGTAGAGAAAATAACTTTCACAAGATATGGTATGAGTGAATTGATGGTGACCTTGTCTCAGGGGGAAGCATGGTGAATAATAGGAAAAGTGAGGCAATCTATTTTAAACAGAGTCCACCACCAGCAAAAGAACTCCCATGCATCATTCAGGCTGGGTTTTGTTGTAGGAAGAGTCAGAAAGACCAAAAGCATTAGGTGCCACACCCCCTTTACATTTATTGTGACAATTAGCTACTACCCCAGTGAGGTTCAAAGGCACTTGAGCACTTTTAGTTGTAATGATGGGCATGGGGGTGGGGTGGGGAATCTGAGCTTCTACAGAATAGTGGTACTTTCTACAGAAAAGAAAGTACTCCAATTCATTGTCATCAAGGCCTTCGAGTGCCTGCAACATAAAATTATGAGGATACATTCCTGACTAAATCTCCTTTATGGGTCTAGACATGATCGGGAATGAAATGCTGGTCCTTGGAACTGCTTTAAAGCTCTAACAGAATCTCTAGAATTTTGTTTTCTGGATGTATGCTTTATGCGGGAGTACGTGTATTTGAATGTTGGTCATAGTTGTGTGTGTGTGTGTGTGTGTGTGTGTGTGTGTGTGTAAATCCACATGGGTAGACATCTTCCTCTGTCCCTCTCTATCTTATTCTTTGAGATGCAATCTCTCAAGTTAGATTCAAACTTTGCTAACCGACTAGAACAGTGAGTGGACTTACCCCAAGGATACTCTGGCTCTACTGTCTGAACATTAGAAGTGCATGTGGGCCACTGCACCCACCAGCATTTATGTGGGTTACGGAAATCTAAACTCTGGTCTAATATAGCACATCAGATTAAAAATATATTGCATGATGCCAATAATATTTCCTATTTAAGTATTGAGAACTCTCAAGACATGTTTTCATGCTATTAAATAATAGTGTAAGTGATATAGCCATCCAACTTTGTGGATGAAAAATTGGCAAGGGCATTATTTATCAAGGTGTTTCCTCAATCCCTGAGTTCCTGGAGTTGTAACCACAGGTATTTCTAATGATTTCTTTCTTGACTACGTTCATTTCATCATATTCTTCTGACTGGGCATTTGGAGGACATAGATCTTAAAACTTACATAGTTTTATTTTTTATTATATTAAATGATGTTCCTAATGTATCCCACCTACTATTATGAATTTTACAGTGTGATAGGCAAGTGTTTTGAGACTAGCAATAAAATTCAGTCAAACTTCCTCTTTCAGGACAAAAAGGTTATTATAGAATACAACGCTGGGGATGTTGTTCTTTTGGTTCAAGTATATTTTGTTTTGTCATCTCAACAGTTACTGTGGCTGACTACATAATAGTTCTGTCCTTAGCTGTGCAACTATTTCTTCCTATGGCTTTGCTTCATGAAATATGCAGTACTCTGCAGCTGAAATCGTTCTGCCATAGCAAGGATAATAGCTCATTTTAAATATACAGAGTCTAAAAAGCAGCAGATATTAGATTTCAACCCCCAAACTGCTAATTATAATAATTTTAGTATTCCTTACCTATGTTACCTTTCCGTAAATATAGCATATCAAATTATAAGTACATCGCATAAGGGCAGTGATAGTTTTTTTTTTTGGCTTTAGTGTTGAGGAGATGCAACACTAAAGCATATTTTCATGCTATCTCAATAACAGTGTGAGTGATTTATTCATGCAATTCTGTGAGTGAAAAAGTCTAAACCTGAGGGAGCAAATAACCTCCTATACAGCTGGCAATGAGGCAGATTTAAAGCAAGGATGTAAATCTTGAGGCGAGCACCTTTATCATGTTTTAAGGACCACAGGGAGGGCAGGTAGAGTTGAGTTGGAAAATAGTCAGATACCATGGACCAGAGGCCCCTATTAATACACAAGGTATTTCTTTGCTTTTCTTTAGAGATATCATGAACAAGATGCTTTTTACTCAGTTCTAAATAGAATGTAGAAAACAAAGATCCAATTGTAAAAGACCTACACTTGTCTTCTATTTAAATCTCTTGCTTTCTCTAGTTAAAACTGAGGTGCAGAAAATCTTAGCTTTTGTGTTTCTAGTAAACACTCAGGGTCTTTTGATGTGTGGTGGTGGTGGTGGTGGTGGTGGTGTGCATGTGTTCATGAGCTAACCAGTGGACATGTATGGATGTCAGAGGTCAACACTGAGTGTCTTCCTTTGCTATTGACCTTATTGCTATTCAAAATATTTGTGTGTGTGTGTGTGTGTGTGTGTGTGTGTGTGTGTGTGAATGTGTGCATGGTGCATGCATGCATTCATGGGTATGAATGAGGATGCTCACTTCCTGCTGTGTATGTAGACGTCAGAGGATAACTGCAAGGGTCATTGTCAGTCCTCACCTTTCACCTGGAGACAGCATCACTTACTCTTTGCTGCATGTGCCAGGATCAATGGACTCACTAACTTTTAGAGATTCTCCTGTACCAGTGACCTCCCCTCCCCCAAGTCCCAAGGACAATAGATGCACAGTTCTTCCCTGGGTCTCTGTGTGTTTGGGGAAACTTGGACTTAGGCCCACACACTTGCCTGGCAAACATTTGACTCACTGAGTCATCTCCTCAATCTTCCACCAAATTTCCCGAGATAGGGTCACTCACGGAACATGAACTCGCCATTTTGGAATTTAGGCTAGATTGACAGTCAATGAGTCTCTGGACCCTGCCTGTCTCTTCCCCTGACAGTTCTGGGGTTACACCACATACAGTGTCGTCCACCTTTTATTCGCGTGTAGGGGTTTCAAGTTCGGGTCCTCATGCTTACACAGCAAAACCTTCACTACTGAGTTATCTCCCCAGCCCTTAGTTTCATATTTTTATGAACAAATCCTTCTGATTTTTTTTTATGGCTCCCCGGTTTCTCAATGAAAGTGGCACAATATCTCTTTTGTTACCATCAAGTGGCATGCTTATAGACATAGATAAACAGTAAAATTATAGGGTAGGTGTGTAATTACCTTACTTTCTAAACCACAGGGCAGTGTACGAGGCTGCTTCCTTTTGAGTGTGATAGAGTTAATTGTTATTGCTGTGTTATCGCGGAGAATTAACTAAGAAAACCAACAAGGCTACCTAGTAATTCAAGATTGCTTGCCTAACACCTGGCCTGCGTGTGATAAATTGAGATAAGCACCCATGAAAGGTGCAGGCTGCCACTGCTGTGGTTATAACCCATCAGATTGTTACTGCTTATGTTCAAATGGGGATTACAGAGCTCATAAAAAAACCTTAGGGCTGCTTTAGTGGGCAGAGGCTGAGGTTTTGAAATACCTGAGGCTTCACGTAGGTTTTGAGCCCTAGCATGGTTGACTCGAATGTAACATCACTCAGAGAGTTGTGTGTGTGTGTGTGTGTGTGTGTGTGTGTGTGTGTGTGTGTATTAAGAAGAGAGCTGAAAGCTTAATTTCTTGATGCACCAAAGTGTACTTGAAGCCGGTGGAAGAATCTTTATGTTCACTGAACAGGACAGCCAGTTACAGGGTATAATGGGGAAACAGAAAAACTGGTTTGGAAAAACTGAGAACTCTTGTTCTTCTCCTCCCTCTCTGACCTATCACCCAGTTATGAGAAATGTCTGGAGCCAAAGTTTGGATCATTTCTCTTTGCTTGTAAAGCACATCCGAGTTTTGGAATAGCAAGCAGCTATCCTTCCAATTATACTCTGTATGCGAATCTACGAATCTGTGTTCCATGGTATCAGTCTATCTGTGTATCGTCATATCTGTGTATGTCTATTTATGAACGTGTGTATCTCCCTTTACATCTTTATGGAACATGCTGGCAGGGATAGGTCCAGATTACTAATTTGAGTCTGGAGTTCAGGGATGAACAAGGGGAAGACAAAAGAGGGCCTAAATTGTTTAGGGCCCGAGGCTCCAGAGGCTTTCAGAAACCTTGCCATGTTTTCTCTCAACATGGGCTCTGTGCTGCCCTGTGTACGATTGGCTCCCGAGGTTACTGTGTGAGTGAGTTTCATAGTAACTAAGGAACGGACATTTAGAATGGTTTCACAAACTCTGTCCCTTGTTCTTTCAGCTCCCACTTTCCACCCACTTCTCCTGGTCAGACATTTCTGACAGCTTAGCTTGCTGTCGCAAGGCCTCTCAGGACTTCCTTTTGATCCCATTCACAGGGGCAGGAAAGATCTCATCTGAAGTCCCATAGGAGAGGTTGCTCTTCTCGGAGATGGACTTGCCAGTTTCCTGTTCTATTCCATTTCGTGGGCTAGACCTCCTAACCTGCACAGGTTTCCTGGGCGTGGTTGGTGTCATTCCCTGGTAGAAAACTATTTCTTCAGTTTCCCATCAAAGAGCTGTTCCCTCAAATGGGCCTTTTAGTCCTTAATTGATCACTGTTGCAATTAGGGACTGTCCCAGTTTTATAATCCTAACTACCTCCTGAACCAGAACATTCTCCCCTGCCCTTTGCCATCACTTTTACCAAGAGGGTTACTCATTTTCTGTAACAGTGTACATGGCACTGCTCACGGATTATCTTTCCTCAGACACCCACTACACTACTTCCCTGAGACCTCATGGTTTAAAACCCTGCCATAAAAGAAGTCCTTATACTGAATTGCTTTATATTTAATTAAGAAATAAATGCACAAATTCTTTTTTAAAATTGTGTGTGTGTGTATGTGTGTGTGTGTGTGTGTGTGTGTGTGTGTGTGTGTGTGTGTTCTCAATCTGTTTGTATGCTTCCATGCCGGAAGCGGGCATCAGACTCCAGCAGGAATGGTTGTGAGCCACCATGTGGTTGCCGAGAGTCAAACTCAGTACCCCTCCCTGGAAGAGCAGACTGTGTTCTTCACTGCCAAGCCATCTCTCCAGCTGCCATGAATTCTTTTGATAACAAGAAGAAAGCATCTCCTTGTCCTATGATCTTAGTTTGATTAGTGTGTTAGCGTGAAATGTCTTTTCCCAATGGATTACTTCTTATCTATGTGTGTCTTCATATATTTGGCTAGTCACTTTTCTAATTGCTCTGAAGAAAACGACTGATAAAACAACTTAAAGGAGGACTGGTTTTACTTTGACTCACAGTTTGAAATTACAGTCCCTCGTGCTGGGAAGGCTCGGCTACAGGAGCTGAGGGCAGATGGTCACATGCTACCCACTGTCAGGAAGCAGAGAGAGATGAATGTTGGTGTTCAGTTTCCCTAACATTTCAATCATGTACCCCAGCATGTGGGGATCTACATTCCGAGCAAGTGTTACCTCCTCAGATGAACCCTTCAAGAAACATGTGATAGGTACATCCATAAGTATTGTATGTCTATGGCCTAGGCATTTATGTTCTATACTCTACACAGTACCATATGGTTCTCAAGGCTTTCTGTTCCGGCTCTTAGAAACCAACAGTGTTCTCAACCCCATGTGACCATCAAGCAGTGTAACCTCTAAGTTGTTATGTGTGGTTCTTTTTCTAGCCATGGGGAGCTTCTCATATGCATAGGCTGACCACAAAGCACATGAGTATCGTCAGGGACTCTGCATTTTTCTGGCATTCCATTTATGGTCCACTGTCTTTGATGCTTTGTACTTGGAACCTTAACTGCCTTTGTTACTCAACAAATCAGCTTCCTTTCCCCAACTCATGGATATTGCCAAGCTCTACCTACACTTTGCTACTTAGCACTGTGGCCTGGAGAGTTTCTGATGGGATTTCTGCACGTTTTCATTCTTTTCTTCTCATCTTTCGGGTATCGCTGCCTTTTATTGCCAGGGAGAGCTGGTTTCTTATACCATGAGTTCATACACTTTTGTCTGTTTCCTTTTCTCATGGCTGTAGATGGGAGGAAAAGCTGGTTGCTTTATTCCATCTTGACTGGGCTAATTTATTTAAAATCACATTTTCCATATTTGTCTGAGAATATATGATGATTAGGCTAGACATAAGTCCAATGCACCAATATTCTCTTAATAGTTTATTGTTTAGTGTGACTTTCCCCCTTTGGGAAAGATTGCAGACTTCTAAAGCACTGTGATTCATCCAGATTAGAAACTGATATTATTGCATGGCTTTCCTTTTCCATACTCCACAAAGTGTTAGTGTTAGCATGATAGAATTTTACTATTGGTCTGTAAGTGTCCTTGGCAAGCTGTGCACTGCCATATTTGCTTCTATTATATCTCATTATGTGTAGCATTTCATTGTTATGTATAGCACTTCAGCAGAGCAGAGCTTACAAAGGGATGTTATTTAAGGGATGAATCATATATCTAATATTTTGTACTCATGGGCAATGTTACCATTGTCTTCTCCCATTGGCTTCTTTTCTGTTCTTCTCTATTACCTTACTGGGTGGCAAATTGGGTTAATTACATCTCTATAAATTTGTTCTTATCCATGTGTCTTTTGCATTTCTGTTAGAAAATATCTTTTAAAATAGACTAATGCTAAACACACACACACACTATATTGCTATTAACTTGTATTCACTATACAGTGCATGTAGTGAATTAGATCTCTAAAACATTAATCCCTATTCCAACTGAATTTTTGTAGCCTTTGATAAAACTCTCCCTTGTTGTCACCATCTCTGCATATTGTCCATAGGCTTTTCACATGGTACTGCTCTTTTTTTGGAGGGGGGGGGTGTTGTTGTTGTTGTTGTTATTTATGCTTTATTTCACTTAGCATCATGTTCCCTAGTTTCATATGTGTTATGAATAACAGAAATTTCCTTTTTTGGTGTCTATTTACTCATCATTCATTCATTCATTCATTCACCCATTCATTCATGAGACATTTTAGCAGTAGGATTTGGATGACTCACACCTCCACTCTTTGGTTGTCTAGGTAACAGAAGAATGTGCAAGCATAAAAAAGTGTGATATGGAGATGAGACATCACTTAAATCAACTTTGTCAAAGTATGGACATAAACTTTCAGGAGCTTGATTTGGAACCCACTCATGACCTTGGAGAGAGGAAAAACATGATTCACATTTCATGGCTTGGGAAGGGGAACAAAGCCACGTATAAGAATGTTTTTGATGGTTTCTTCTTGGAAAAATCCACATATAAGATATTCTTTTATGGCTTAATGTATTAAAGGGCTAGCCTTGAACTTGTTACGTAGCCAAGGATGACTTTAAGCAGATCCTCATTCTTTCGCCTTCTGAGTGTTGGGATTATAGACATGTGTTGTCATGCCCAGTTCATCAAATGCTAGGGAGAGGACCCAGTGGTTCCTACATTTGGGACAATATGACAATGCTTGCTCTATTGGTAGCTCGTCTACTGTTCATCGCAGCTGGATCATTTCCGTCCGTGACCTGAGACCAAGGTGCTGTGGTAACAAATGGAGACATTCACATGGCATGTTGTGATTTAAAAAACAGACTAAATTTCCTTTCAAATAAACGTTATCACTTAGTACCATAAAAACATAGATGTGGGACATACTGAGGACATTTAAAAACATTCACATTTCATTTAATAACTGCTCCCCCAGCTTGCCCACTTTCTAGCTCTAGGACTTAGAATGAGCAACTTAACTAAATCTCTCATTTTTCCTCGGATAATTGAGGACACTGGTATCACACTTTTATCTTGAACAAAGTTTTAAGCATCAAGCTTTTGTTAGTCTAGAAAGTTTTCTATAACTTTTTGAAGTTATATACACTATAAAAGATTTCCACTTGACTAATTTTCCTTGCTTGGCTATAGGCCATACGAAATAACTTACCACCCTACTGTTTGCATATGGGAAGTTCTCAGATTAGAGAGACTCACTAAGTGAGTGCATCTAGATGCTGTGTACTGAGAAGAAAGCATCTAAACCTTGTCAGTGGGGACAGTTACTGGAAAGAGTGGCATTACATATCCAAATGAGAGAGCGAAGTCTTTTGACTGAGAACTTTGGGATTAGGAGAGTAAACCTTTGGGATTAGGAGAGTCTGAGTCATTTTAGATAGAATCTGGCTGGGAGATTTGAGAAAGCTAGAGGGCAGACAAAGTCATTTCCATTCCAGCATTCATTCAAAATTGCAAACATCTACATTCCAATGGAACAGGCATTGTGTAATACTCTCATCCAAGATTCAAAGAATATTGACAGAATACCTTCAGGATAAAGCATTTGCTACACTCTTCCAGCCTGCTATTTACCACTGGCGTTTGAATTATAAGCTAAAAGTAAACAAAAACAGCATACAGGAAAAAGAAAAAAAAACCTAAGTGTAAAAAATTAAGAAATGCTCACTTAAAATGAGAGAGGTTCCTAGCTCAGACTCTGAAAACAGACACCCATGGGTAGGATGACTAATAAAACAATGCTTATTTCTTATAGTTCCCCAAGGTGGGAAACTCAAATCAAGGTGTTAACAGGTTCAGTGTTTGGTGAGTGTTTATTTTGTAAATGGCTGCCCTTTTTGGTATTTACATATGGAGGAGTTAGGGAAAAAGAAATCGAAAGAAGGGGAGAGAAAAAGAGAGAAATTTAAACAGGAAGGGAAGGAGGAAGAGGGGAAAGAAAGAGATTCTCTGACTTTGTTGTTTGTTTCTGGACTCTCGTTCCTACTCTTTTTTTTTTATTTTTTATTATTATTAACTTGAGTATTTCTTATATACATTTCGAGTGTTATTCCCTTTCCCGGTTTCCCAACAAACATCCCCCTTCCCTCTCCCCGTCCTTGGTCCAGTTTCCCCCGCTCCCCCCCCCCCCTTGCTTCCCCCTCCCCCAACAGTCTAGTTCACTGGGGTTCAGTCTTAGCAGGACCCAGGGCTTCCCCTTCCACTGGTGCTCTTACTAGGATATTCATTGTTACCTATGAGGTCAGAGTCCAGGGTCAGTCCATGTATAGTCTTTGGGTAGTGGCTTAGTCCCTGGAAGCTCTGTTTGGTTGGCATTGCTGTACATATGGGGTCTCGAGCTCCTTCAAGCTCTTCCAGTTCTTTCTCTGATTCCTTCAACGGGGGTCCTGTTCTCTTAAGGTGTACTCACATGACCTAAGTACTTCTCAAAGATCCCAGCTCTTAATACCACCCCAATGAATTTGGGGAGGGGGGCAGACATTCATTCTGTAACACCTTATTGACAAATATGCTTCTTTTGTGAGTTGCTACAATTTCTATCACTATGAATAGTTTTGGGGAGATTGGTGGTAACACCTTTTGACCTAACGTATCTATCCAACTTTGAATTGCTGTTATCACAAAGGTGGCAACATTAGGTCTAAGATCACTTGGACCTTGTTCGTTGATGTTTTTCTTGACATGACTGGTGAGACAAAGGTGTGAGAAAAGCACCGAAACAAGGATTTGGATACTTTTTAGGTGTGGAACAGTGCTCTCCCTGTGTATGTACATGGGGAGGAAGAAAGAGAGAAGCCATGCCAATGCCTGCTAGACCACTTTGGTGGCCAGAAAGTGGGTTTGGAGGCATAGAAAGGTAGAGAAAGGAACTCATAAACTGCTGAGGTGAAAGGCTTCAGATTCCTTCCCAGAGAACAATACTGATACTTGAAATGAAGCTAGTTGATTAGCCTCCATGCTTCTTAGACATTCAATACTCCAGCCCTGCAAAACCTCTTGGCAAGAGAGAGCAGTAAAGATGTATGTAAGCCTCCTTTTGGATGGGATGAAGACTGTATTAGTTACTTTTGTTACTGCCCTGACAAAATACCTTATAAGAAGCAACTTGGATAAAAAGATTTATTTTGGTTTACAGTTTGAGGGATATAGTCCATCATTGCCAGGAAAGCATGGCTGTAGGTCTGACAGGCTGTTGGTCATATTGCATAAGCAAGTAGGGTCAGGCTATAAACCTCCAGTGTCTCCTCTAAGATACCCACTACTTCCAGCAAGGATCCACTTCCCAAAGGTTCCACATCCATCCCAATCCTTCAGCAGAGGACCAACCTTTCAGATGCCCTGAGCCTATGGGAGATATTTCACATTGAAACCACAGTAGAGCCCTACTCTTCAGCTATTGTGAATATATAAAGAGTACCCTCTGCCCTTATATTTGCAGACTTCCAGCTACTATGACTGTGCTTGAGTCTGGAATCCTGGTTTACGTTTTCTCCAAGGTCACTACTAGCTAAAGAATGCTTGGATTCAGTGACTCACCCTCTATGTAATATCCTTCCCCTATGCATGTGCTAAATCCATCAATCCAAGATTTACGAGCACTCATCTTCTCAGCAACCTAAAACCACGGGGCAGGTAGACGCACCTGGGACGTGATAAATTGAGTCAATTATAAACACAACTCTAGAAAAGCAACACCAACACAATTTAGTGTTTCTTCCTCACTTATCTCCCTCTCTCAAGTGACAGAGGTTTTAGGGTCTGAATTATCTACATGAATTGTCTCAGCATTTTCTTCCAATTTCTATATGGAGATACCTCAAATTATGGCCAACATTACCATTGCCCCCAATCTCTTTGTGGCTTCAAGATAATAAATATCCTCTTATAACTTAAAAAAAATGAGATGCCCTTTTCACTTTGACCATGCAGATGGAGGAATTGTAAATAACCAATCCTTGACACTCTTTGGCAATAAACGGTGGTGAAGAGTTTGGTTGTCTGATTGCATTCTTCCTATAAAATCTCACCCAGTCTATTCTTACCCCCGGGATAAGGAGCAAGCACACAATAGACATTACTTTCCCTTTGAACATACTCGTATCTTGTCAAGATGTCATCAATACAAATACTTTGACGTTTTTAGTACCATGATGGGGAAGCAGGTTGAATTTTTCAATCCCCCCCTCAGCCAATATAAGTCAGTCCGAGATACTTAATTTCTATTTGAGATCCTTCACTTCTATTATAAACAGATCCCACAGTGGGAGATAAATTTCGTGGCAACAGTTTGGACTTTTTTATGAACCACCTGCAAGTTTTCTGCAAACAACATGTTTTATGGGAGCTCAAGGCAATGTTCACCCATCAAGACTTGACAGTCAGAGGAGGATGGATGAGGCCTTATCTCAGGCACACACGTAACCTTCCCTGTCCCCTGGCCTGACCTCCCTCTGCACTCATTTATGAAAATGATTCATCTTTAAAGAGCTTCCTCGCTCTGCCTGCAGGCAGTAGATCTTTTTAC